>NC_059207.1:8031908-8254408 GCF_020615455.1 Coregonus clupeaformis | reverse complement strand
AACCCTAGCACACTAAGTTAACCCTATAGCCTTTACTGTAACCCTTACCGTAATTTTAGCAAGCTATTGCATATCAACAGAGTTGCAGCAGTTGATAGTTTAAGCATCTACAGATCATCTATTGGGGACTGTCCAATTCATGTGTGTCCCAAATGACCAACTATTGAATTGATTTGAACCTGGATGTGGGATGGAGTGATGGAAGGAGGGAAGGAGGGACACAGTAGGGGAGGAAAGGGTGGAGAGGACCGTTAGTCATGTTTTCTGCCTGCCTCTGACCCTCTCTGGATGCATCCCAAATGGCACCCTATTCCCTATATAGTGCACTTCTTTTGACCCCCCTTTCTTCTCGTCCCCCAACCGACAAAAGCAACACTCCCCATCCTCTAGCCCCTCCCCATCCTCTAGCCCCTCCCCATCCTCTAGATAAGTGTGGTCATAATAATAATAATATGCCATTTAGCAGACGCTTTTATCCAAAGCGACTTACAGTCATGCGTGCATACATTTTTGTGTATGGGTGGTCCCGGGGATCGAACCCACTACCTTGGCGTTACAAGCGCCGTGCTCTACCAGCTGAGCTACAGAGGACCACGTCATTGCCTCTCCCCATCCTCTAGCCCCTCCCCATCTTCTAACTCCTCCCCATCCTCTAACCCCTCCCCATCATCTAGCCCCTCCCCATCCTCTAACCCCTCCCCATCCTCTAACTCCTCCCCATCCTCTAGCCCCTCCCCATCCTCTAGCCCCTCCCCATCCTCTAGACAAGTGTGGTCATTGCCTCTCCCCATCCTCTAGCCCCTCCCCATCCTCTAACTCCTCCCCATCATCTAGCCCCTCCCCATCCTCTAACCCCTCCCCATCCTCTAACTCCTCCCCATCCTCTAGCCCCTCCCCATCCTCTAACTCCTCCCCATCCTCTAACTCCTCCCCATCCTCTAGCCCCTCCCCATCATCTAGCCCCTCCCCATCCTCTAGCCCCTCCCCATCCTCTAGCACCTCCCCGTCTTTTAGATCAGTGTGGTCACTGCCCGGCCCAGCCGCCGTCCCCGGCGAGTCTTCTCTCCTCAGACAGGCCCGTCACGCAAACATGGCCAAGAAGGGAACTCTGTGTACTGACTGTACAGAGCATGACTGGTCGGGATCAGCTGAAGCCATTGAAGTTTGTTATGGATTTCAATAGAGAATACAGAATGGGTTTCTCTGGGTCAGTTCCCGTGGAACGTGGGTCATCCCTGCCCTGCCTCAGGGCTACATTTAACCCCTACAGAGAAGAACACTGGAGTCTGGAGCCAATGGACATCCACCGTACGGGAACCACCAGTCCACACATATAGTAGTGTACCAAATGGCACCCTATTCCCTATATAGTGCACTACTTTTGACCTGGGCCCATTGGAACGCAGCCATAGAAACTTTCCATAGTAGTCTCCACACATATGACCCACTAGGCCTACAGTCTCCCACTAGCAGGTATGGGGAGGTCAAATCATCCCTTCATCACCATAAACCAAAATAATAATGTAGATCAAAAGTGTATTTACAAATACATACAATTTATTTAATTTATATATGCAAAATAGTTTTTCAAAAATGTTTTGGGGGTATGATTTATTGAAACTGGATTTGAGATATAATGGGTTCAATAATAATAATATTCTACATAATCAAGCCTTTACTCACAAAGTTCCTAATGGTTAACATGGTTAACACCATCCTCACACTTAAGGTCCAAGCTTCAAACATCACTGAGCTTAGTTATTATTGATCAAAAAATGGCAGTGCAGTCAGTACTTGTTGATTAAAAAAATATATAAAGAACATTGATATTTGAATACAGCATTTATGGAAATAAAACCATTTAAAATGTAGCAAAACTAGTGCACACATCCATTACGCCTTCAAGGCACAGGAACATCCCCTAGAAAGAAGAGATGTATTGTCATCGTATCCTGAAAACACATACATACCCTGGCAAACAAGAGGCATTGTGAGATGAATGGCAATCACTGAGTTGTCGTTACAGAATGAAAAGGTTTTAAAAACACAAATAGAAAACAAAGGAGGTAAATACTTGATCAAGGGCCCTAATGCATCCCTTGTTCCTAAGGTTAAAGGTCACGGTTGTTCCCAAGGTCAGGAGGTCAGACAATGTTTTGTTCTTGGGTGACTGCTGGAGCCACAGTTGGAGTGCTGATTTAGGATCAGGACCCCCTGGTCCATGTAATCTGATTCATTATGATCTCAAAAGCTAAACTGATCCTGGATCAGCACTCCTTTTGAGACGCTTTATGAATACAGGCCCAGATTATCTAATACTAAAAACAAGTCCCATTAATGAAGGGAAAAAACAACATACTAGCCCAGACGGATATTTGCAAATCCCTTTCAAAATATGTAAATCCCTGCAAATATTCCCAATGTTCATGAAATAAATAAAATGACAATAGGCCTATATCTATCTCCAAAGACAAACAGGCTAAATGAGAAAAGAGAAGAAGAAAATATCCATGAAACTAGCAGCCGTGTGGGCAATGAGGTAAGGTCAGTTTAGTCCCGCAGCCTCTGAGCAGGGGTTTCCTCTCAGACATCGTCGAAAATGTAAGTCCTTGAGGACGCCAGGGAGAGGTAACGTCCTCCTGCATACCTAGAGAGGGACAGACCAAGGATAAATAATATCAGATCAATCATTTCCCTTTCTCTTCTTCTCTTCTACTGACATTATAATAAAACATTATGTTTTCCCACCATGTACTGTAATCCACTAGCCTGGGTGCCAGTCTGTAATCCACTAGCCTGGGTGCCAGTCTGTAATCCACTAGCCTGGGTGCCAGTCTGTAATCCACTAACCTGGGTGCCAGTCTGTAATCCACTAGCCTGGGTGCCAGTCTGTAATCCACTAACCTGGGTGCCAGTCTGTAATCCACTAACCTGGGTGCCAGTCTGTAATCCACTAACCTGGGTGCCAGTCTGTAATCCACTAACCTGGGTGCCAGTCTGTAATCCACTAACCTGGGTGCCAGTCTGTAATCCACTAACCTGGGTGCCAGTCTGTAATCCACTAACCTGGGTGCCAGTCTGTAATCCACTAACCTGGGTGCCAGTCTGTAATCCACTAACCTGGGTGCCAGTCTGTAATCCACTAACCTGGGTGCCAGTCTGTAATCCACTAGCCTGGGTGCCAGTCTGTAATCCACTAACCTGGGTGCCAGTCTGTAATCCACTAACCTGGGTGCCAGTCTGTAATCCACTAACCTGGGTGCCAGTCTGTAATCCACTAACCTGGGTGCCAGTCTGTAATCCACTAACCTGGGTGCCAGTCTGTAATCCACTAGCCTGGGTGCCAGTCTGTAATCCACTAACCTGGGTGCCAGTCTGTAATCCACTAACCTGGGTGCCAGTCTGTAATCCACTAACCTGGGTGCCAGTCTGTAATCCACTAACCTGGGTGCCAGTCTGTAATCCACTAACCTGGGTGCCAGTCTGTAATCCACTAACCTGGGTGCCAGTCTGTAATCCACTAACCTGGGTGCCAGTCTGTAATCCACTAACCTGGGTGCCAGTCTGTAATCCACTAACCTGGGTGCCAGTCTGTAATCCACTAACCTGGGTGCCAGTCTGTAATCCACTAACCTGGGTGCCAGTCTGTAATCCACTAACCTGGGTGCCAGTCTGTAATCACTAACCTGGGTGCCAGTCTGTAATCCACTAGCCTGGGTGCCAGTCTGTAATCCACTAGCCTGGGTGCCAGTCTGTAATCCACTAACCTGGGTGCCAGTCTGTAATCCACTAACCTGGGTGCCAGTCTGTAATCCACTAACCTGGGTGCCAGTCTGTAATCCACTAGCCTGGGTGCCAGTCTGTAATCCACTAACCTGGGTGCCAGTCTGTAATCCACTAGCCTGGGTGCCAGTCTGTAATCCACTAACCTGGGTGCCAGTCTGTAATCCACTAGCCTGGGTGCCAGTCTGTAATCCACTAACCTGGGTGCCAGTCTGTAATCCACTAACCTGGGTGCCAGTCTGTAATCCACTAACCTGGGTGCCAGTCTGTAATCCACTAACCTGGGTGCCAGTCTGTAATCCACTAACCTGGGTGCCAGTCTGTAATCCACTAACCTGGGTGCCAGTCTGTAATCCACTAACCTGGGTGCCAGTATGTTTCTGCTCTCTTGCCAACTCTTTATGGAGTTTTCATGGCTTGACAATGAAAATGGAAGGCAAAAGCCCAAACAGATCTGGGACCAGGCTAGTATTTAGTATTAGCATTTAGCTAGATTCAATCCATATCGCGGAAGATCCGCTCTATAGTGCGATTAAAATTTAAAGGCTATGTTTGCGCGTTTGCGGAGACTGCATTCAAGGTAAACGCTGCATATGTCGGCTCATTCGGAAATCACCTTTAAAAATCTATCACGCTATAACGGGGATCTTCCGCGACACCGATTAAATCTAACCCTAATACTATTTCAAATCATGACTGGGGCTTAGTACCTCTGGGTTGGAGAATGACTGGGGCTTAGTACCTCTGGGTTGGAGAATGACTAGGGCTTAGTACCTCTGGGTTGGAGAATGACTGGGGCTTAGTACATCTGGGTTGGAGAATGACTGGGGCTTAGTACATCTGGGTTGGAGAATGACTGGGGCTTAGTATCTCTGGGTTGGAGAATGACTGGGGCTTAGTACCTCTGGGTTGGAGAATGACTGGGGCTTAGTACCTCTGGGTTGGAGAATGACTGGGGCTTAGTACCTCTGGGTTGGAGAATCACTAGGATCTAGGCTGGCGGTGTCCATACTAGGGTCCATATCCTGAAGTAGCCCAGTGTGATCTCCGCTCTCTCTCCAGGTCAACTGGGCAGCTGAAGAGAACACACATTTAGGTAACGTCCCAAATGGCAACCTATTCCCAATGTAGTGCACTACTTTTGACTAGGGCCAATAGGGCTCAGGTCGAATGTAGTGCACTATATAGGGAACAGTGTGCCATTTGGGACGCAGTTGTGATGAGGATCTGGTAACATTTGATTGACGGCTATAATGCATTAGGCCATAAGCATGAAATATTTTAAGTCTGTTGAAAATGATCATCATAAAAACCCAATGGAATAAGACATGTTGTACAACAAGCAGACTAACAAAGCATTATATCAGTTGGTTTTAATTAAGTAAAGACAGCGACTGCATCCCAAATGGAACCCTATTACATACAGTGCCTTCGGAAAGTATTCAGACCCCTTGACTTTTTCTACATTTTGTTAGGTTACAGCCTTCTTTTAAAATTGATGAAATTGTTTTTTTCCCTCATCAATCTACACAAAATACCCCAGAATGACAAAAAAAAAAAAAGGTTTGTAGAATTTTAAAATTTATAAATTAAAAAACCCGGAAATATAATACATTTATATAAGTATTCAGACCCTTTCCTCAGTACTTTGTTGAAGCACCTTTGACAGCGATGATAGCCTTGAGTCTTCTTGGGTATGACGCTACAAGCTTGGCACACCTGTATTTGGGGAGTTTCTCCCATTCTTCTCTGCAGATCCTCTCAAGCTCTGTCAGGTTGGATGGGGAGCGTTGCTGCACAGCTATTTTCAGGTCTCTTCAGAGATGTTCGATCGGGTTCAAGACCGGGCTCTGGCTGGACCACTCAAGGACATTCAGAGACTTGTCCCGAAGCCACTCCTGCATTGTCTTGGCTGTGTACTTAGGGTCGTTGTCCTGTTGGAAGGTTGAACCGTCACCCCAATCTGAGATCTTGAGCACTCTGGAGCAGGTTTTCATCAAGGATCTCTCTGTACTTTGCCTCAATCCTGACTAGTCTCCCAGTCCCTGCTGCTGAAAAACATCCCCACCGCATGATGCTGCCACCACCATGCTTCACCGGTAGGGATGGTGCCAGGTTTCCTCCAGACGTGACGCTTGGCATTCAGGCCAAAGAGTTCAATCTTGTTTCTCATGGTCTGAGAGTCTTTAGGTGCGTTTTGGCAAACTCCAAGCGGGCTGTCATGTGCCTTTTACTGAGGACTGGTTTCCATCTGGCCACTCTACCATAACGGCCTGATTAGTGGAGTGCTGCAGAGATAGTTGTCCTTCTGGAAGGTTCTTCCATCTCCACAGAGGAACTCTAGAGCTCTGTCAGAGTGACCATCGGGTTGTTGGTCACCTCCCTGACCAAGGCCCTTCTCCCCCGATTGCTCAGTTTGGCCGGGCGGCCAGCTCTAGGAAGAGTCTTGGTGGTTCCAAACTGCTTCCATTTAAGAATGATGGAGGCCACTGTGTTCTTGGTGCAGAAATGTTTTGGTACCATTCCCCAGATCTGTGGGGGCCTCGACACAATCCTGTCTCGGAGCTCTACGGACAATTCCTTCGACCTCATGGCTTGGTTTTTGCTCTGACATGCACTGTCAACTGTGGGACCTTATATAGACAGGTGTGTGCCTTTCCAAATCATGTCCAATCAATTGAATTTACCACAGGTGGACTCCAATGAAGTTGTAGAAACATCTCAAGGATAATTAATGGAAACAGTATGCACCTGAGCTCAATTTCGAGTCTCATAGCAAAGGGTCTGAATACTTATGTAAATAAGGTATTTCTGTTTTTTGCAAAAATGTCTAAAAACCTGTTTTTCACTTTGTCATTATGTGCTATTGTGTGTAGATTGCTGAGGATTTTTATTTGCTCAATCAATTTTGAATAAGGCTGTAACGTAACAAAATGTGGAAAAAGTGAAGGGGTCTGAATACTTTCTGAATGCACTGCATACTACAGTAGTGCACTACTTTTGACCAGAGCCCTATAAAGGGAATAGGGTACCATTTGGGATGTGACCAGTGTTACAGAGAATCTTGAACATTGTGTGGCATAATGCTACAGTAGCATGATGGAGATATAGAGAGTATTGAGGGGACACTAAGTGTAGAGAAGCTCTCGTCTACTCCCAGTCTTTCCTACGGTGTTCCTCCATACTCACTCCCAGTCTTTCCTACGGTGTTCCATGGAGTAAACTTCATACTCACTGTCACTGTTGTCTGTGGGAGAGTCATTGTCCTTTAACTCGGAATAACCATTTCTGTTCCTCCCCACATTTCGGTGTTCTCCATAGCGCTCTCTCCATCCCTGAAGAACAGTTATTTTACATGGTATAGGGTTAACTTAAGGGAAACTTCATGCTGGAGCATTTTACACAGACAGTGAACCCAATGAGCTGGCAGGTGGTTCAGAGTTTGGTCATGCGGTGGTGTTAATACCAGTGTGAACATTGATATTGTGGTCTTCTCCAGTGTTCAGAGAACTCTCAAAATAAGAAAGGACCGTGCTCACTTGTTTCCGACTCTCCCCATCCTGGCTTCTCTGTCGTTTTCTTCTTTCTACAACAACAACAAGAAGCAAAGTTAGTGGCAATATTGTCCCCAACTTCATCTCATCCACATTGGACTCCAAAAGAAGAGCTTCCAAAATGGCATCCAGGCTGAGTGTACAACTGTTGCTCCGGGGTGAAGTTTCCCCTAGGTACAGATCTAGGATCAGCTTCCCCTCCCCAATAGTAACCATAAACAATGCAAAACTGATCCAGGATCAGAGTTTAGGGGCAACTTCACCCGACAATAGTACCTCTTTTGATAAGCTCTCTGCCCTCTTCCACCAGGTCAGAGGTCAAGTCATCGCTCTGACTCATATACTGTGGGAACCCCAGGAGGTTGAGACAGCGGGTACCCAGGCTGAAAACACAAGGAGAGGGGAGGAAGGAAGGAAAACACGCGTTAGTTAGAGGGGCGAGCTGGGGTTCCATTTCTGGACTTTTAAATGAATATAGCCATTGATTGTTGAAGAATATAACTTCTAAACTGATCCTAGGTCACCACTCCTACTATGAGACACATGTCAATACAGACCCTGTTGTCTTATGATGGGAATCCCCTGGAGAGGATGTCAAATGGACCTGCAGACAAGACTTACCTGTAGTAGGTGGCGATGCAGAGGAGGACTATGAGCATGGGGTAATAGATGTAGAAACCATCTGCTATGAAGGAGAGAAGACGCATAGAGCCCATGATCTGGTAGACACAAGAAAGATGGAGTTGAGAAAAATGGTGGTTCTGATACCTAGAAAGTCTAGCTGATGAAATAAATCCCCGTAGGGTGATGTTCATTATTCAGTAGCATGCCAAGTGGGTTCTTCACGGCCAGACTTTAAATCCTCTACATAGACGTCATGAAGCAACTCGTTGTCCTTTACAATGAGAGAGCCCGTGTGACCGAGGCTTCGTCCCAAAAGGCACCGTATTCCCTATATGTGCATAGGGCTCTGGTCAAAAGTAGTGCACTACAGAGTACCACAGCATGAGTCAAATTCAATCATTCTTTACACCATTCATTTATCCCATTCAGGATTTTAGAAACACTTAAAATAAGGGCTGTGTTTCGTGTAGGCTTACCCTGGCATCATGTTTTGATAACTGTGTAACTCTCTCTTGGACAAGGTGACTTTTATCAATTTATTCGCCTATATTTACCCCCAACAAATGAAACGCTAATTAGCTGCTAATGTGGCTATCATAAAGAACTACAAATGCCATGATGATCTGGACGAGACTGCCGAATCGAGGCAAAGGTAAGAATCTATGGATTAACTATCTAATGCTAGATTAACGTAGTAATGAATAAATTGGCTACATTTATTTAAATGTACCTCTTAGCAAAGGTGCCAGCTAGAGATGACGTGCAGGAGCTTGCAGGGATTTGTAGTCTTGCATGATGTCTACTTTGATGCTAATTAGCATTTTCATATCTGTGAGTAAATAGAGCCGAATATATTGATAAAAGTCACCTTGTCCGAGAGAGATTTACATGGTTATTAAAACGTCACACCAGGGTAAACCTACACGAAACACAGCCCTTATTTTAAGTGTTTCTAAAATCCCCTATGGGAAAAATGAATAGTGGAAAACGATTGGAACCATTTCCCTGTTTGACCGCTAGGTGTTATGGGTATTATGACATCTCCACTGTGGAGTCTATACTGCCCTACAAAGGCAAAATACAGCAACTACACTTTTGGTCAAAATTGAGTTAAGACTGAAATCAGGCTTTGCAGTATCTGTTTTATCTTGTGACAAAGTGGAGTCAGATTTCCACCCGGTCTAATGTCCATTGCTCGTGTTTCTTGGCCCAAGCAAGTCCCTTCTTCTTATTGGTGTCCTTTAGTAGTGGTTTCTTTGCAGCAATTTGACCATGAAGGCCTGATTCATGCAGTCTCCTCTGAACAGTTGATGTTGAGATGTGTCTGTTACTTGAACTCTGTGAAACATTTATTTGGGCTGCAATCTGAGGTGCAGTTAACTCTAATGAACTTATCCTCTGCAGCAGAGGTAACTCTGGGTCTTCCTTTCCTGTGGCGGTCCTCATGAGAGCCAGTTTCATCATAGTGCTTGATGGTTTTTGCAACTGCACTTGAAGAAACTTTCAAAGTTGTTGAAATTTTCCAGATTGACTGGCCTTCATGTCTTAAAGTAATGATGGACTGTTGTTTCTCTTTGCTTATTTAAGATGTTCTTGCCATAATATGGACTTGGTCTTTTACCAAATAGGACTATCTTCTGTATACCTCCCCTACCTTGTCACAACACAACTGATTGGCTCAAACGCATTAAGGAAATAAATTCCACAAATTAACTTTTAACAAGGCACACCTGTTAATTGAAATGCATGCCAGGTGACTACCTCATGAAGCTGGTTGAGAGAATGCCAAGAGTGTGCAATGCTGTCATCAAGGCAAAGGGTGGCTACTTTGAAGAATCTCAAATATAAAATATATTTTGATTTGTTTAACACCTTTTTGGTTACTACATGATTCCATGTGTTATTTCATAGTTTTGATGTCTTCACTATTATTCTACAATGTAGAAAATAGTAAAAATAAAGAAAAACCCTTGAATATGTAGGTGTATTGGTACTGTATATATTGTAATTTTCACTGTTGGCGTTTTGCCTTTGTAGGGCAGTATATATTGAATAGGGTGCCATTTGGGATGCACACCGAGTCTGACTTACTGAGGTGTATGCCGTCTCTATTCTCTCCTGGTGAGAAATGGAGGCGTCCATGTGGATGAGACCCAGGAAGTTGAGACACAGCGGAGGAGTCAGTCGACAGAACAACCTGCGTTTTAAAGGTATGCACACAATACCCAAAGTGATACTCAGACAAACATGTAGACTGAAATGTTCTAGAGTTCTAAAGCTCTAGAACCAAGCTCAAACAGTGACATCTACGGTGTCCATATTATTAGGACAGCCACAGTCTCAACTTCTTTCAGCAATACTTTTTTTTGAGGCTGTCCTAAAATGGACACCATAGACACACCTTCACAGCACGTGGTATATTTGAGCGGTGAGAGACGTACATTCCGCTGAACTGTAGGCTGTAGGCGTCTGTCTGATGGTGAGGTACCAGGTTGTAATAGTTGAAGACTCGGATGCGGAACACGGTGGAGTAGACACAAACACACAGGAAGAAAATAGTGACGAAGCACGCCATCTGGTGGTGGACAGAACATCACAGCAATCATTTGGCACGTTTCTCCATATTTCCTGTCATACTTATACATGTTCATGTGTGTCATTTATCCAAACTGTGTTTGCAACCATGCTATCCTCAACACGTAGTAGTATTAGTTACTTTATTGTCGCAGATAAGACGTTTTTCAGGAAAACATGACAATAAACTAGCCTGGTCCCGGATCAGTTTGTGCTGCATTCTGGCACCAAGGCTAACTTTACACACAGAAACCCAAAGATAATAGCTACCTCTATGTACAAGTAGTTGTAGTCCTTCTCTGCTAACTGGATGAAGACGGCGAAGAGAGAGAGGACAGGCTGTGTGCTGAAGAAGGTGCATTCGGACCACACCACAGCCACAGAGAGCAGAGACAGCAGTAGAGACAACAGTCGGTAGCACCACTGTCGCAGCACACACTCCCAGTACCACTCTGTAGAAAAACAAATGTTGGTAAATAGATCCATTCAATTGTTGGAAGCGTTAAAGATTACTGGTGTGCCTGAGTCTTGCTTCTTTTTAATAAGTATACTTTTTGCTCCATTCACAGGGTAAATTAAGGTGTGTGAGTTTACTCTTTCGAAATGTTCACATTTCAGTCAGATATTGCCATGAGTATTGGGACAGGGAGGGACACACATGAGGATAGATAATAATACATTCACACACACACACACACACTCACACACACACACACACACACACACACACACACACACACACACACACACACACACACACAATTGATGAATATCAAGAACCAGTCTGTTGAAGATACTGAATAAAGTAATTCTCTGTTTACATTTGATAAGTGGATTTTCTAAAGGGGCTGATACAGCTTTCACAACACAGTCCTTTCACGACATCCAGAGTTCAACATGTCCACAGTACACCAGAGAGTAGGTAAGCTGACCATGGATAGACAGTAGGCATACAGTAGATTGTGTCCCAAATAGCATCCTATTCCCATAGTGCACTACTTTTGACCACGGCCCTATAGGGTGCCATTTGGGACGGCGCCATAGGCCTATTGAAGAATTCAGTCGTCCCCTACTTGAACTTACCTATGGTGGGAGTGTACAGGTGTTTGCCGAGCCAGCCGGGTGGCTGGGAGGAGAGGAAACTATGGACAAACTGGTGGGAGGGACTGGCCTCGTTCTTACACACGTCCTCTAAATGGAAGGCCTCTTCCAGAAGGATCGCCCACTGGACCTGGGTTTGACTGTGTCTCTGGCCAGCATAGATCACCTGGCCAACACACAACACTAGGATCAGCTTCCATCCCCCAATCCTAACCTTAACCATTAGCGGGGGAAATGCTAAACATAATGACCTGCTTATGAAGCTTCACCAGGCTCCTTCTGGAGGGATGGGCCCTCTGTGTGCTTTCATCCTCCATGTTCAGCCTCACCATTTTCTCCCGGATTTCCGTGGGACACTAAAATGGATGTGCTTATTTTAGATTTTAGACTTAAGTCATTCATACTAATGGTTAACATGATTAATTGTCATTATTATAGACTGTCCCACTGGTTTACAAATGGAGGTATTTGCCTTTGTTCTAACAGTCTTACCTTTCTCAAAATAGTGTCAATGCATTTCCTTAGTGGGTGACTGTACCCGATGGATTCGTTGGCATTTGCCACCTCCTGTCAAAGAGGAATTTCATTCGTTCCATTCAATGGCCCAAAAACAATGCATTGATTTGTCATACTTCTACTCAGACTCAGCGATATGACTGTCTCTCTATAAAGAGTGGTGCAAACATCTGAGAGAGAGTGCAAAGCAAGAGGCTGATCTGATATGAGCTCCCCAAACAGATAATGGTTGCGTCAGAAATGTCACCCCATTCCATAAATAGCGCACCACTTTTGACCAGGGCCCAGAAGGTGCCATTTTGGACACAGACAATATTTACCATCTGCACAGGAGTCCGCTCCTCTCTCGTACAACGTGAGAACAAATGCTGCCAAGATTAGCCCCTTGCGTCGTACTGTCTTTGTTTGTGTTGGAGGTCTGCCCGCTTATGCCTACGGACACGCCACATCGCCGAGCGGACCTTTAAAAACCATCATACTTTAGTTCTTGTCATCCATCTCACCTCCATGGCATCCTCCATGTTTTCGTCGGCGTCTGCCTTTTCCGTCGCCAGCTTGGCCACCTTGAAGTAGGTCTTGGCCAACAGGTAATCGGGGCAAGAGGAGATCCAGTAGGAGCGCGGGATCTCCACCAGGCCGTAACCTAGCAACAGCACCAAGAGGAAAAGCCCCCAGGTGTTTGCTGCTGCGATGCCAATGGTTTGCAGCCCCCGCCTGGAAGAGAAGACAGAGACACATACGCGCTGATCCAGGGTCAGTTTGGCATTTTCCCTACTAATAGCTAAGGTTAGGATTGGGGAAGGGGATCTGTCCCTAGGGGAATCTTCACCCAGGAGGCAGGAGGAGGGGGACACGGATGCAAAAGGTGTGATGGGGTTTACTCACCAGGTCAGCTGCCACTGGGGATGAACAGCCACGTAGATAAGCAAGGAGCAAAAGATGATCAGGTAGGTGCCATAGTAGATGGCGTTCTCGATAAGAGCTGTCTTGATCTTTCCAGTGATAGAAAAGCCCCCGGAGCGGGCATAGGATTGTATGAAGGGGAGAAACAGCCTGTTGACAGACAGACAGACAGACAGACAGACAGACAGACAGACAGACAGATAACAACAACAAAAACACATTAGCCAAAAATAGAGTGGAAAAATAATCTGGCAAAGGGTTGCTATTGCAGTCAGAGGGGGGTGGACAGTGTTTGGAGCTCACCAGGTCAGAAACTGAGACATCCAGTAGACCACACGCCAGAACACTGGCAGGATTCCGTCCGGGACATAGCTCCACGGCTTGTGACATACTTTAGGTGTGCTGTAATTAAAGAGACACCTGTCTTACTTGACTTAAATCATTTTACTCCGTGTGGAGCACAGGTCATCCTCATAAGAGACAACACTATGTACACATTGTAAAGGAAACCACATGAATACAGTACAATTGTTGCATAACCATAAATCGTAAAGTTGTCAGCAGACAGTGCAGTGGGTCCTTAGCTCTAGTCCAGGTAGTTAGTTAGTGAGTTCCTCTACAAACGCCCTCTTACGCTACATTGAAGCCAGTCACTACACAAATTGGTCATGGATTTTGTCAATGGCGTTCAGTGCATAGCGTAACAGGGTGTTAGTTGAGGAACGCGGTAACGCACTGGACCAGATCTGTGGGTACTGTACCTTGTCGTAGGGAAGACAGATGAGTTGGATGTCTGATTAAAGTGGTCTGCACTGGTCAGAGCCTTGGGTTTCTCATTGTCAATCTTACACTGGTTATATATGGTCTGAAATAAGAATGCGCGCACACAAACACGCACACACACACGCACACACACACGCACGCACGCACGCACGCACGCACGCACGCACACACACACACACACACGCACACACACACACACACACACACAATGAAGCCAGTACAGTTATTTACTGTACTACTATTTTACATGACAGAGTAACGGTTATTCATAACTTTATCACCCGTATTGTACAGCTTCCTAAAGGAGCAGCTTTTCATCCACTGTGGGGCGAAGTTTCCCCTAGGTACAGATCTAGGATCAGCTTCCCCTCCCCCAAACCATTAGTGGGGAAAATGCTAAACTGACCCCAGATCAGCGTCTAGGGGCAACGTACCGTGCTGACGTCCAGGGGGAGGATGAAGACGATGAGGAAGCAGAGATACCAGGACAGGAGGGTCCCGAACAGCACCAGTGGGTGTTGCTTGCGGACATCTCCATAGCGATGCAGGAGAAATAGAGGCAGGAAGAAGACCAGCACTATCTCGATGCTCAGGGCGCCACCGCTCATGCTTCTGCTGTACCCATTCACTGTTCCATAACACACCGTCCGTCTGTCTGTCTGTGAACCCTGCACACACTGCTATGTATGGGGGAGAGAGAGAGTTAGCATAAATGGGTAGTATTTGGTTATAATACATCAATTGAAAAGGTAATATACACTACCGGTCAAAAGTTTTAGAACACCTACTCATTCAAGTGTTTTCCTTTATTTTTTAAACTATTTTCTACATTGTAGAATAATAGTGAAGACATCAAAACTATGAAATAACACTTATGGAATCATGTAGTAACCAAAAAAGTGTTAAACAAATCAAAATATATTTTATATTTGAGATTCTTCAAATAGCCACCCTTTGCCTTGATGACAGCTTTGCACACTTTTGGCATTCTCTCAACCAGCTTCATGAGGTAGTCACCTGGAATGCATTTCAGTTAACAGGTGTGCCTTCTTAAAAGTTAATTTGTAGAATTTCTTTCCTTCTTAATGCGTTTGAGCCAATCAGTTGTGTTGTGACAAGGTAGTATACAGAAGATAGCCCTATTTGGTAAAAGACCAAGTCCATATTATGGCAAGAACAGCTCAAATAAGCAAAGAGAAACAACAGTCCATCATTACTTTAAGACATGAAGGTCAGTCAATACAGAACATTTCAAGAACTTTGAAAGTTTCTTCAAGTGCAGTCACAAAAACCATCAAGCGCTATGAGGACAGCCACAGGAAAGGAAGACCCAGAGTTACCTCTGCTGCAGAGGATAAGTTCATTAGAGTTACCAGCCTCAGAAATTGCAGCCCAAATAAATGCTTCACAGAGTTCAAGTAACAGACACATCTCAACATCAACTGTTCAAGGAACCTGTGTGAATCAGGCCTTCATGGTTGAATTGCTGCAAAGAAACCATTACTAAAGGACACCAATACGAAGAAGAGACTTGCTTGGGCCAAGAAACACAAGCAATGGACATTAGACCGGTTGAAATGTGTCCTTTGGTCTGGAGTCCAAATTGAAGATTTTTGGTTCCAACCGCCGTGGCTTTGTGAGACGCGGTGTGGGTGAACGGATGATCGCCACATGTGTATTTCCCACCGTAAAGCATGGAGGAGGAGGTGTTATGGTGTGAGGGTGCTTTGCTGGTGACACTGTCTGTGATTGATTTAGAATTCAAGGCACACTTAATCAGCATGGCTACCACAGCATTCTGCAGCGATACGCCATCCCATCTGGTTTGGGCTTAGACTATCATTTGTTTTTCAACAGGACAATGACCCAACACACCTCCAGGCTGTGTAAGGGCTATTTGACCAAGAAGGAGAGTGATGGAGTGCTGCATCAGATGACCTGGCCTCCACAATCCCCTGACCTCAACCCAATTGAGATGGTTTGGGATGAGTCGGACGGCAGAGTGAAGGAAAAGCAGCCAACAAGTGCTCAGCATATGTGGGAACTCTTTCAAGACTGTTGGAAAAGCATTCCAGGTGAAGCTGGTTGAGAGAATGCCAAGAGGCAAAGGGTGGCTATTTGAAGAATCTCAAATATAAAATATATTTTGATTTCTTTAACACTTTTTTGGTTACTACATGATTCCATATGTGTTATTTCATAGTTTTAATGTCTTCACTATTATTCTACAATGTAGAAAATATTACAAATAAAGAAAAACCCTTGAATGAGTAGGTGTTTTAAAACTTTTGACCGGTAGTGTATGTACAATTGGTTTATGTTTTCTACAACATGGAGGGATACATAGGTTGCAATACAAAGCCATTCATAATGCTACGGAACACATCGAAAGAGCAGTGTAGGCTAAATGCAAATATGACTCATATATTTTACCCGTTATATAACCATTTCCTGATAGATTGAACAGTTAATGCTTTAATCTAGCCTATAAAGACTAGTAGCCTATAAATTAGCGATATTTTTGTTAGATGTCATTCATTAAGGTTAACAGTATTGTTAATATCAGGCCTCAATAAAAGTAGAATAAACTTACCTCGATCCTTGAACCCCAGCTGAAATTCTCCGAGCCTGTCTCTTCTCTTACGTATAATAACCTGATAATAACATAGTGTTCCGAAAAGTGGAATCCGTGTACGCAACCTTTGAAACAATTACGCAACAGTACGCATGTCTGGACCAACTTGGCATGTCGGGAAATGTAGGCTATGTGCGTACACCCGCTAGCACAGGGGTGTCAAACTCATTCCACCGAGGGCTGTGTGTCTGCGGGTTTTTGTTTTTTCCTTTCAATTAAGACCTAGACAACCAGGTGAGGGGAGTTCTTTACTAATTAGTGACCTTAATTCATCAATCAAGTACAAGGGAGGAGCAAAAACCCGCAGACACTTAGCCCTCAGTGGAATGTGTTTGACATGTGTGCAAGCATCATATTCTGATTTCTTTTTTTTCTTTTTTTTTTGCAGAGCATCTTTTTTAATGGGTACAATCTGCATTTCAACCAATAACAGAGAGATACCCCGCCATTGTTTTGGAAAAATAGCAGAGGGATGGGGATGCAGAAATGTACTGTACCTTCTCTCAAATTAATGGACAGAGCTAAGGATGCAGGTAGACATACTGACCATCCCAGAGATCAACACTATAGTTTTAACCATCTTTTGAGGCTTCATACAGTGTTTGTTTACAATTAATTTGTAAAACAAGCTTATGTTTAGGGATCTGATTGTGTACTCAGTTGAACTAAATGCATGAGACATTTATATGTTTTAGCCTATTCCTCAAGAATCGATGGGTATACAGTATATCATTAATATAAAAGTCAAAAAATGTATTTACCAATCGCAGATTGGCCCTTAAACCCTAAAAGCAAAACTCGAAGAGGCCAAAAACCCCTTTTTTTTTTTTTTTTACTTCAAAACACTTTTTTTGATCCTTCTGAAATCGTAGGACTTTGTCAAGCTTCTAGTTACCGACATAAAAACACAATTTAAGATGATTTCTGGGTTAATATGGAGGAATGAAAAATAATCTCTCTTTTGTATACTAGGGGTGTGCTGCTATGCTGAAAATGTGGACTCAAAGTTTGTGATTAAAATCACCAAATTTGGCACAGCGGTAGACGTATGTACCCTGAAAAGATATAGATATGGAGCCAGCCCAGATTTGGCCCCTGGGGGGCGTGGCAGCCACTATAACTTAAGATTCCAGTCAATGTCTCTATACCCAGTTGAGAGTCTCATCTTTCAGATACAATTGGAACTGAGTTGAAAGCCCATAGCATTCCAAAGTTAGAGCTAAAAGTCTGATGGCACTGGTGCCCATATCGCATATAACGCTATATAAAAAAAATATATATCAAATTTGGCAAAATATATGCTTACTTTGGGGGAATTTAAACCACCTAATTGTCTTACAAAAGGTTAATAAAATAAAAAGTGTTACTGTTTGACAGAAAGTGTAATTTTGTCATAATTTCCAATTTGGGGTAAAAAAAAATAAAAAATGACCTCCGTTAGCGCTTTTAAAGAGATGACTGTCTTTATGAATTTAAATGGACAATCTGAAACCCAACAAAGTAGTTAGCCCGCCACGTTTTAGAGGATAAACATTTGAGACTAATTCTGTAGGCTATTTAAATTATGGAGGCTATATAATATTCTGTAGGCTATTTAAATTAGGTAGGCTATATAATATTCTGTAGGCTATTTAAATTAGGTAGGCTATATAATATTCTGCCCACATGAACGAATGGGGCATGGGGCCGTAAAAATGTAACCACTCTCAAATTCATATACGGATCTATGGACACAAGGCCTGACCATTCAGATCAAAATGATATGTTTTACAAACAATGGAGGAAAAAAATATACAGTACCAGTCAGAAGTTAGGACAAACCTACTCATTCAAGGATTTTTATTTATTTTTACTATTTTCTACATTGTAGAATAATAGTGAAGACATCACAACTATGAAATAACACATATGGAATCATGTAGTAACCAGAAAAGTGTTAAACAAATCAAAATACATCTACATTTTAGTCATTTAGCAGACGCTCTTATCCAGAGCGAATACATGTTATATTTGAGATTCTTCAAAGTAGCCACCCTTTGCCTTGATGACAGCTTTGCACACTCTTGGCATTCTCTCAACCAGCTTCATGAGGAATGCTTTTCCAACAGTCTTGAAGGAGTTCCCACATATGCTGAGCACTTTTTGGCTGCTTTTCCTTCACTCTGTGGTCCAACTCATCCCAAACCATCTCAATTGGGTTGAGGTCGGGTGACTGTGGAGGCAAGGTCATCTGATGCAGCACTCCATCACTCTCCTTCTTGGTCAAATAGCCCTTACACAGCCTGGAGGTGTTTTTTGGGTCATTGTCCTGTTGAAAAACAAATGATAGTCCCACTAAGCACAAACCAGATGGGAAGGTGTATCGCTGCAGAATGCTGTGGTAGTCATGCTGGTGTGTGCCTTGAATTCTAAATAAATCACAGACAGTGTCACAAGCAAAGCACCCCCACACCATCACACCTCCTCCTCCATGCTTCACGGTGGGAACAACACATGCGGAAATCATCCGTTCACCTACTCTGCATCTCACAAAGATGCGGCGGTTGGAACCAAAAATCTCAACTTTGGACTCATCAGACCAAAGGACAGATTTCCACCGGTCTAATGTCCATTACTTGTGTTTCTTGGCCCAAGCAAGTCTCTTCTTCTTATTGGTGTCCTTTAGTAGTGGTTTCTTTGCAGCAATTTGACCATGAAGGCCTGATTCATGCAGTCTCCTCTGAACAGTTGATGTTGAGATGTGTCTATTACTTGAACTCTGTGAAGCATTTATTTGGGCTGCAATCTGAGGTGCAGTTAACCTCTTATGGATTGGACCCTTTTTTTCAATTTTCGCTTAAAATGACATACCCAAATCTAACTGCCTGTAGCTCAGGACCTGAAGGAAGGATATGCATATTCTTGACACCATTTGAAAGGAAACACTTTGAAAGTTTGTGGAAATGTGAAATTATTGTAGGAGAGTAGAACACATTAGATCTGGTAAGAGATAATACATTAAAAAATAAAATAGAAACGCATGTTTTTTGGTATTGTCTTTGAAATGCAAATATAATATTGCAGTTTAGGCGCAATTTAGATTTTGGCCACTAGATGGCAGCAGTGTGTGTGCAAAGTTTCAGATTGATCCAGTGAAGCATTGCAACACTGGACTATTTTGTATCAAGTCTGCCCAAATGTGCCAAATTGGTCAATTGATACATTTTCAAGTAAATAACTATAGAGAACATACAAAAATAATATGGTAATACAAAATGTAAGTTTACACACTCCCAGGAATGTCATACATGATGGATCATTAGCTTATACACTAACTTTCACACATCTAGATGGCCAGGTGGGGTGGGTGTGGAGCCAGAGACAGCAGGGGTTCAAACTGTAGAACCCAGTTCCTACATTTAAATATAAAAATAGATTTTATCAAACAAAACTATGCTACATTTTATCTCTGGGACCCTCAGGATGACAAATCAGAGCAAGATTACTGAATGTAAGTACATTATTTACTTTCAGAGGTGAATGTATCAAACCAGTTGCCGTGATAAGTTTTTTGTTGTTGTGCACTCTCCTCAAACAATAGCATGGTATTCTTTCACTGTAATAGCTACTGTAAATTGGACAGTGCAGTTAGATTAACAATAATTTAAGCTTTCTGCCCATATAAGACATGTCTATGTCCTGGAAAGTTTGCTGTTACTTACAACAGTCATGCTAATCACATTAGCGCACATTAGCTCAACCGTTCCATATACGGGACACCGATCCCGTAGAGGTTAACTCTAATGAACTTATCCTCTGTAGCAGTGGTAACTCTGGGTCTTCCTTTCCTGTGGCGGTCCTCATGAGAGCCAGTTTCATTATAGCACTTGATGGTTTTTGCAACTGCACTTGAAGAAACTTTCAAAGTTCTTGAAATGTTCCATATTGACTGACCATCATGTCTTAAAGTAATGATGTGCTGTTGTTTCTCTTTGCTTATTTAAGCTGTTCTTGCCATAATATGGACTTGGTCTTTTACCAAATAGGGCTATCCTCTGTATACCACCCCTCAAACACATTAATAGGGAAAGAAATTCCACAAATTAACTTTTAACAAGGCACACCTGTTAATTGAATGCATTCCAGGTGAAGCTGGTTGAGAGAATGACAAGAATGTGCAAAGCTGTCATCAAGGCAAAGGGTGGCTATTTGAAGAATCTCAAATATAAAATATATTTTGATTTGTTTAACACTTTTTGGGTTACTACATGATTCCATATGTGTTATTTCATAGTTTTGATGTCTTCACTATTATTCTACAATGTAGAAAATAGTAAAAAAATAAAGAAAAACCCTTGAATGAGTAGGTGTGTCCAAACTTTTAACTGACTCTGTATATATTTTGGGTTCTTAGGCATGGGGTAAGACAGTTGAACAAAGCTCTTGACGCCTTTAAAAGTTATATTCTTCAACGATCAATTGGCTAAAGACCAAATCTGAAGGCCTAACTGTAAAATAGGCATCCTAAAACCATGAGAGTGGGTTTCTACATGATGTATCAATTTATCCCAGCCTCAGACACTTGCATTGGGATACAGACCTACTGAGAGTTATGTAAGATGACACTACCTATCTCTTCATGAGACACTCATTGTGAAGTGCAAGGGTTTTACTCTGTCTAGGGGGTCGGGCATAGGTAATGACTCAAAGTTAAAGGCACAGGAGCACGGTGCAAACAAAGAGGCTTTTATTAAGAAAAGGCTCATTAAATCCTGGCTCTTCCAGAGCTCTACAGGGTCACAAAAATACATCCCCAATAAAATGATCAAGTGGTCGAATAACTAATTTCTATGTATTCACCTACATTGAGATGCTATTTGAGTCACTATTCCACATTAGAATTTCCTTGATCTGATTTCAATTTTCAATCTGTGCATTCTATCTGTTTCTCGCCACCTTCCCCTTTGATGTTACATTCAGGTGGAAAGCAATTTTGTATCAATTCAATCAAGGAAGTTGGAAGATTATAGGACTCCTTACACATGACTGGTTGTTTTAAGGTCCTCTGGGACCTTTTCATGTATAAGCCACGTATACAGGCGTAGGCCTGCTCTCATGACACATAACATTCAAGTCAGCAATGTGAAAACATCCAAACATATGCCTCCTCGGATCCCAGAGACCCTAGAAAGTTAAAGCACACGGTTCTGTCCTCCAGGAGAAAGTCTAGTTGTCCAATGAGGTCCAAGCTGAGATGTTCCAACAGATGCAGACACACGCTCCAGTCATCCACCCTCTCTGGACCTCCGAGTAAATTCAGCCATAACGATCCAAAAATGTCCAGAGATTGTGGCCAGTCTTCAAGTAGGTCATCCATTGCTTGTGTCCTGTATAACCATGAGAGTAAATCCAGTCAATCTCTCTCTCTCTCTCTCTCTCCCTCTCTCGCAGGAGCTTAGTGAAGCCATCTGTCTACATCCTGAATTTAACCCCCTTCCCCAGTAACACACACACACACACACACACACACACTGCAAAGGAGCCTGTCAGACTGCAAGGGATCAGTCCTTATATAGAAGAACCTCATTGGCCCTAGTGGCACTGCCAGGTTGGCTCACAGTGAGTTGTAATCATCTCTCACTTGTCTCCAAATCAATTTGTGAGGTGTAGACATCTTTTGAGGACGGTGGAGAACCCAAGCCATATGCCATATCTTTACATGTCTTTGCTTACAATCATATCACGAGTAACATGCTTAATTGCACACACATAATTATCTGTGCTTCAGATCACAGGACAGAGGCCTCAACTCAATCTGACCTTGAACTGGCTCAAGCTGCTGAACACTGTCTGTACCCAACGTAGCAAATGTTTCATTGTTAATCATTGTTCAACTGAAAGCTGTATCAGTTTCGTATCAACCAACGTCTGTAATGGAACATGTATACAGCATTCAGAATGACTATAGCATCTTGAGACTAATTTGCTCTCTGCCTTTAAGCTATTTGCCTTTTAGCCCCCAGGGTTAGGGTTAGGGCTATTATACCATGCTATTCTGATCACCAAACTGTAGACGGAATTGCCATGACATTAATTTTGTACTATGCCCTTGCATCTAAGATTTAACCTCCTCTCGCAAGTTAGAAGATTTCGGTATTAGATGTGTTACTTCGACCACCTCCATGGTCTCGAGTCTCCTCTCTCTCCAGCCAAGTCAGCTTATAAGAAATTGCGGGTCTACACCATCCTATTCAATCACATATTCATGCAGGGAAGTTGATGCACACATTTTTCATGAGAGGTCAAAGACCTTGGAAAAAGTGGGGAAATGTTTGCAGACAAATGCATTTTACAGAATGTTCTAAGGATAACCACCAGATGGCACTGATGTCAACATTGTGACGCTGATCTCTTTTTATGGAGTATTGTGTACAACCCAACCTGTCACATAAAACCTGCAATGTCTTATTAACTCAAACATTGTTAAACGTAAAGGTTTCACTTTCAAAAAGAGAATCTCAGTAGCTTTGAGGTAAAGTCAGTCGTGTGACCGGCTGCAGACCATCCTGTAATAACTACGACATTAAAAGGAAATGTGATGGGGAGAAGTTCACGCTCAGTCTCTGGGTGTAGTTCACGCTCAGTCTCTGGGTGTAGTTCACACTCAGTCTCTGGGTGTAGTTCACGCTCAGTCTCTGGGTGTAGTTCACGCTCAGTCTCTGGGAGTAGTTCACGCTCAGTCTCTGGGTGTAGTTCACGCTCAGTCTCTGGGTGTAGTTCACGCTCAGTCTCTGGGAGAAGTTCACGCTCAGTCTCTGGGAGTAGTTCACGCTCAGTCTCTGGGTGTAGTTCACGCTCAGTCTCTGGGTGTAGTTCACGCTCAGTCTCTGGGAGAAGTTCACGCTCAGTCTCTGGGTGTAGTTCACGCTCAGTCTCTGGGTGTAGTTCACGCTCAGTCTCTGGGAGTAGTTCACGCTCAGTCTCTGGGTGTAGTTCACGCTCAGTCTCTGGGTGTAGTTCACGCTCAGTCTCTGGGAGAAGTTCACGCTCAGTCTCTGGGAGTAGTTCACGCTCAGTCTCTGGGTGTAGTTCACGCTCAGTCTCTGGGTGTAGTTCACGCTCAGTCTCTGGGAGAAGTTCACGCTCAGTCTCTGGGTGTAGTTCACGCTCAGTCTCTGGGTGTAGTTCACGCTCAGTCTCTGGGTGTAGTTCACGCTCAGTCTCTGGGAGTAGTTCACGCTCAGTCTCTGGGTGTAGTTCACGCTCAGTCTCTGGGTGTAGTTCACGCTCAGTCTCTGGGAGAAGTTCACGCTCAGTCTCTGGGTGTAGTTCACGCTCAGTCTCTGGGTGTAGTTCACGCTCAGTCTCTGGGAGAAGTTCACGCTCAGTCTCTGGGTGTAGTTCACGCTCAGTCTCTGGTTGCACAACCAGGCTGATGTGGATACTTTAATGACATAATCGAATCTACAATATTATAATATTAACTACTAACTATGTGTTCTTTTCAAAAAGAAACCTGAAAGTTAGACATTTTATACTGTTATGATGGGTATATTTATTTATTCACAAATTACATTTCACAAATATAATATGACAGTTTACATGACAAACTGAGTTGCAGTTCACTTGAATCAAATCAAATCAAACTTTATTTGTCACATGCGCCGAATACAACAGGTGTAGACCTTACCGTGAAATGCTTACCTACAAGCCCTTAACCAACAATGCAGTTCAAGAAAGAGTTAAGAAAATATTTACAAAATAAACTAAAGTAAAAAAAAAGTATAAAAAGTAACACAGTAAAATAACAATAACGAGGCTATATACAGGAGGTACCGGTACCGAGTCAATGTGCGGGGGTACAGCTTAGTCGAGGTAATTTGTACATGTAGGTAGACAAAGACTATACTAAAACAATATCTATAATCATCCTCTGTTTCAATCACGAGGTCACGCCCACATTCTTTTCGTTGTTCACCCAAGTTACAAAACTACATGTTGGTTTCCTTGCCCTGTAAGCCATCTATGGACAAGGTGTGATTGGTTTTGTTGACCTGGCCACTGTGTAACTTTGTGATTTGGGTGAACTATCCCTTTAAACAGGCTGGGACAGGAAAGCAGCAGTAACTCTCACACAGTGTCCTCGGAGCTACCCATTGTCTGATTTAGGATAGGTTTTTATCCAGCAATGTCATGCCTTGATGTTTTATGATATTGATGGCTTCTCATGTCAATTGTTTATCGAACAATACAAGTTTAATGTCGGGGGATAAAAGATCAGCAGTATTTCTCTCCTTTCTAAAGGAGGGTAACTTTGAACAGGGTGGTAACAAAGGCTGCTGCTGGGTTTCTGATAACTCCCCTTAGCACCATAACTATTACACCATGGGTTTGTGAAAGAGGAACTCTTCAGCCCTTGTTGCCGAAGGAACTGAAAATGAACTCCTCCTGAGCAGATTTCCAAATACACTTGATATTTCTGGTGATGTCCAGGAAGACGTGTGTGTTTGTCTCACAGACAAGTAACCAGCCTTGGGCAGATGAAGTCAGGTCCATTCAGATAAGAGAACAACCCGCTTGCCTTGTCCCGGACTCCTCTAAGGCTCTTAAACAACAGAGACTACGGCTACGTTGAGACCTTTGTTTGAAGTTTGATCCATGGGAAACCCTGGGCACAAAGATGCTGTGGGACAAAGCGGGCACAGTGCTGCCGGTCCCTAGAGTGGCACCGTAGAGCACGGATCCCATAACCTGCCCCCGATTCAGCACCCCCTGGGAGGGGCCACTCCCCAGCCCACCAATGGTAGCCTCAGCCGGGGGCACCTCCACAAAGAGGGATAGGTTTACACACTAAAATCGAGGGCAGGGTGTGGGGTTAATACAGTGTACAAGCTAGTTTGGGAAGCTTTGTGACAGTGACCATTACAGCCTATTTCTTGGGGGACTAGGTGGCCAGTGACATAAAGTGGGTTTGAGTTGTAATGAACATGCAACCATAGAGGGAAAGACAAAGCTATCCAGCAATTGAGATTTAAGGTCTGATTTACCAAAGCTCACTCCCAGGTAGCCAAGTAAATATGCACACGTATTTCACCTCAAACAGGTTCGTTCAATCATGTAAATGCTTTTACATGCCGTTGGTGTAATATGTCACGGGTGTGACTCATTTCCAACGTTTAACCTAACAAGCATTTCTATTGGTTAATTGCCTGGTCATGTGACTTGCACTGCATGTATTTAAACCCCACTGTTTTGTATTCCTTGGTGGCCCCGCAGGATGTGATGCAGTCGGGTGGAACCGTTGAGATGAGCATGTAATGGTGGTGCTTGATGAGAGCACATGGCTAAACTGGAGTTAGTGTGCTATAATAGAATGTATGAAGGCGTGGTTGCCTGCTGGACTGTCACGTCCCCTCTTTGTTTGGTTTGTAAAGCTGTAAAATAGCACTGTTTGTAAAGGTAAAAGTATTAGAAAATGATACGAAGTGTGAAAATTATTTACAGAACTGAAATACAAATGTGAACCAAGAACATGCTTGAACTTTGATTTCATCTTGAGGCGAGAACCATGCCTTCAGGAAATGTTAACATTATTTTTGTCTGCTTCACTCTGCGTGCTCAACCCAGACCTAGAACCTGTCACTTTCCACCCCGTGATATCTTAGTAATCGGACAATTTTTTTTCTAGAAGAATTAGTGAATTTTTGTAAAAGCATTTTCACAAAATGTTTTTTTATTTTTATGAAAAGATGTTGATTCGTCGGTAAATCACGGATAACACCCTTCAAACTCACATGACGTGCGAAGACGATGGCCATTCCAAGCCCTTACTGTCATCCCATGATCAGATGGGACAGAAGTACTAGAATGTTCCGCATTCCAGCCATAATCTATTTACCAAACGCCACAGCATGAAGAGACTTAGCCAGCTCCAACCTTCCTCCAGGCAGAACCACAGGGAGGCTAGGATTATGTACACAGGCATCTTCACGACAAGATTGAGTGTTTACAGGTTTTCTTTGAAATGTGTAAAAAGTGACTGGGAAGAGAAACATTCACAGTGAGGCTGACAAACAATCCATCCACCTGACAGGTGTTGCATATCAAGAAGCTGATTAAACAGCACGATCATTACACAGGTGCACCTTGTGCTGGGGGAAAATGGTCACTCTAAAATGTGAAATTTTGTCACATAACACAATGCCACAGATGTCTCAAGTTTTGAGGGAGTGTCCAATTGACATGCTGACTGCAGGAATGTCCACCAGAGCTGTTGCCAGATAATTGGATGTTCATTTCTCTACCATTAGCAAGAGTTGTGGACTCGAGTGACATGACTTGGACTAGAGTCTGACTCAAGTCACAAGACTTAAGACTCGACTTGATAGAAAACACAGTAACTAGAGACTTGACTTGGAGCCTCAAGACTCGGGACTCGACTTTGACTTTTGACTGATGACTTGAATTTATATGGCCAGGTTTTGTAATATTTTGTCACTCATTTTGTGGCACAGTCTACATGGATTACTCTACACGCAGCCAGAGACAGTAGCTGCAGCATCGCCCTTGCAAAAAATCCTGCAACAGATTGGCTAGTGAAACGCACATTCGGCAATGATTGGATCAGCAAACTGTCAATCAACACAGGTCGGGTGGTGAGCTAGCGAACAGATTGTTGATTTGCTGTACGACTATATGATCCGGTGCAGCGCAAACGTCAAAAATTATAGGAAGAGAGGATTGCCATAATAGATAAATATGCAGCTTTACTTTGCAAGTTCACCAGAAATCGGGCAACAATTACTAGCATAGGCCTACTGGTATTTTGGTATGTAACAATTGCTTGAAATTGATCATTTACTTATGAAACTTGATTTTGATATTTGTTTAAAATGAATTATTACTGTGGCTCTTCACTTGTGCTCTCCAAACTCCCGCCAGTGGAGAGTGCTTTTTTTTCTCTTGTTGAAACGTTTGCTCTTGCTTTAACATGTTTAAATGCATAGGCCCTATGTGGTCAATCTATATTCCATCTAATACTACAATAATTGATAGCCTTTTATCAATCCATCCCCGTACCGTTTATTGCAACACGGAGACATTTCTGTTTCATGTTTGATAGACCTACGATACATTTTCATTTAGCCAACCATTTCTTACACGCTGAGTGGGCGCAACGTTTTTTTGTGCACATGAGCGTTCGCAAGACACATGAGGTAGAAGTTCTGTTCAATTCAATTAATGGTTTCCTTTATTCATATTTCCCGGGTGATGTCAGAGTTCCGTGTCTGTGTCCTATGTCTGTCATTCTGGTTGTGCGTAATATGAGCGTGCACGCCTCCGTGCGCATAGAAATAGGCTACGTGGCCTGCGAGCTATAAGCTTTGGAGGCATAACGTTGAATAAGATAAAATGATTGTTCCATGTATGCATGGTGTTGAAATATCGTTCATAATCATTAAGTCTTATTAAGACCAATGTAACAATGGATGTGGAAATTGCCTTTTGCATTGTAGAACCAGTTCATTGGTTGTAATTGCAAATTGGGTAATTGTATGGTCCTGGGGGCCAAGTGCTTATATATAATGTAGGCCTACCTGTTTGAGCTCCTGTTAGACAGATTCAATTTGATTTCTCAAGGGGAGGCTGTACAGTCTTGCCATCTACCTGTGTCCGTTCAGATAGGACAGGTTAAGCCTGATACAGAGGCTATTTCTTTTGGGCTATTGCCCGTGTATATTTGGTAAATCTACTCGTATATTTTATATGATATGGGGCTTTCACCATTGGATCACCAACACCTTTAAATATATCTGCACTCTGAGCACTCATGCCCTTACGACTGCTACAAGGTCCCTATTTTACAATTACTTAGGCAAATCAAAATGTGTTGTAGACTAAATAATGGAAAGGGCTGTCTGGTAATGAACTGTCCTCAATAAATAGACAATGATTTGTAGTTGAACAAGTTGTTGCATTTATAGATTTTAATTTTTTACTTGACGAGATTTGCCTTAACTTTTGACTGGACTTGACTTGCTCTTAGAATGCACGACTTGGACTTGACTCGAGTCTTTACCCGTTCGATACTGAACAAAAATATTAACGCAACATGTAAAGTGTTGGTCCCATGTTTCATGAGCTGAAATAAAAGTTCGCAGAACTTTTCCATGCACACAAAAAGCTTATTTCTCTCAAATTTTGTGCACAAATTTGTTTACATCCCTGTTAGTGAGCATTTGTCCTTTGCCAAGATAATCCATCCATCTGACAGGTGTGGCATATCAAGAAGCTGATTAAACAGCATGATCATTACACAGGTACACCTTGTGCTGGGGACAATAAAAGGCCACTCTAAAATGTGCAGTTTTGTCACACAACACAATGCCACAGATGTCTCAGGTTTTGAGGGAGCGTGCAATTAGCATGCTGACTGCAGGAATGTCCACCAGAGCTGTTGCCAGAGGATTGAATGTTCATTTCTCTACCATAAGCCACCTCCAACGTTGTTTTAGAGAATTTGGCAGTACGTCCAACCGGCCTCACATCCGCAGACCACGTGTAACCACGCCAACCCAGGACCTCCACATCCGACTTCTTTACCTGCGGGGTCGTCTGAGACCAGCCACCTGGACAGCTGATAAAACTGAGGAGTATTTATGTCTGTAATAAAGCCCTTTTGTGGGGAAAAACTCATTCTGATTGTCTGGGCCTGGCTCCTCAGTGGGTGGGCCTAGCTCCTAAGTGGGTGGGGCTATGCCCACATGGCTGTGCCCCTGCCCAGTCATGTGAAATCCATAGATTAGGGCCTAATGAATTTATTTCAATTACCTGATTTCCTTCTATGAACTGTAACTCATTAAAATATTTAAAATTGTTGCGTGTTGCGTTTTATATTTTTGTTCAGTTAGAATGGAACTTACTCTGCACAAAAGTTCCTGTCCACTTCTTCTTTCAGTGGAGAATATATATATATTTTTAGTTCTCATTTTTACATTTTAGTCATTTTAGCAGACGCTCTTATCCAGAGCGACTTACAGTTAGTGAGTGCATACATTTTTTCATACTAATGACCTTGGTGCCACAACAGTGTCTGTGGGCAAATTTGGTTGGATACTTGAATTAGTTGCCCAGACACATCAACACACCAAAAAAAAATGTGTGGTTGCTGGGAGAGAAGCAATTCATGTGGCCAGGCACCTAGGATATACTTAATTTGGGTCATTTTGACATGGCAGAACATCCCAAGGGGTCCACTAAATGGCTTGGCCTGACTGAATACTATCACAGGTAGACTTGACCTGCAATACAAAGTAAGAACCCAGTCACCTGATTCTTCTGCACACAAAACAAAGCATAAGGAAACATCTTTTTTCAGCGTTCATGAAGCTTCATTGCTGCGGTGTTACTATCACTGATGTGCAATAGTGACTTAATTCGAGACGGTTATGACAGTGTTGAGTGCACTGGCTTTATGGTGACTAATGCACGTCATCAGGTGACATCATTTCCCTGTGGTACAGCAGCATTCTAATCATTAGCATGCCTATGTCATAACTACCATATCTGTATGTTCATTGGTTTGATGGTTCCTTCCTGTCACCCACAACTTGATCACCAAATCAACTGAATGAAAAACCTGGTCCCAGATCAGTTTGAGTTGGCTATACAGATATGGGATCAGGCTACTGAATCAACGCTCTATTGATTACTTATGTGTAAGTGTGGTGAAAATCTGACATTTGACACACAACTGATTAATATTCTATTATCCATCAGCTGTCCTGTATTTATTTTTCTCTCATAAAGTTTGCATCATTTCCTGTTATGTAGAAACATTTCCATAGCCGTGCTCTTCCCTGAGTGGCCCCTGAGCGTGGCCCCTAGTCCAGCCAGTGTAGTCTAATAAGCCAAGCGCTTGTATACTATAGGTGATGAGAGTCATCGAGACATTCTCAGGCCCAGCGCTGTGGGGATTCTCACCGACATTTGGCACAGAGGAGCGGTTTGTCCACTGGCAAATGATCTTGTGCTCAGATGTACTGTAGTGTTCCTAACAGCTTGACTGAGAGCTTCTTTGTACTGGCTCTCCACTGAGACTATGAGGGTCCGGGGACATCAGGAGAAACATTCAATAGAACAGATTAGCTGCTCAACGCTGCCAGTGATGTTATGTCACGGTCTTGACTTTACTGTTACACGTCTGGGAAAGAATCCATTTATTTGTTCTGTAGATATGTGTAAGTATGGAAATGCAGTAGTTTAGAAAGAGTAGTCTAAATGAATATGTATTGTAATGTATTGCATTATTTTGTATTTGAAATTATTTCCCCTCTTACCAATATATATTTTTTAATTAATGTAATTAATTTACTAAAATGAATTGTACATTTCAGTCGTTAACTACCATCCTACAATACACCTAGGCATGCCCTCAAGTCCCTCACAATGTTTATTTTACTATCTGATTGTGTATGAATTAATTAATTTGACACGTATTATTTTTCGTGTCAAATCGCCAGTTGCCAACCCAACCCTAATGGGATTAATTGACACATAAACAGACATTACAATAATTCACTGTGATGATTCTTCTTCCGGTGTTCTCTGCAGCGCACATCGAATAGAGTGAGAGAAAAAAAATACAAATAAAAGAAAAATCTATACATAATAGTAAATAAGAATAATAAGAATAATTATATCCCTAGAGCAGTAAAAAATATACATAGAGTGCATACAGAAAGAGTAGTTAAAAAAAAAAAAAAAGAGCTTCCTGCCATCCAGGACCTCTATACCAGGCGGTGTCAGAGGAAGGCCCTAAAAATTGTCTAAGACTCCAGCCACCCTAGTCATAGACTGTTCTCTCTGCTACCGCACGGCAAGAGGTACCAGAGCACCAAGTCTAGGTCCAAAAGGCTTCTTAACAGCTTCTACCCCCAAGCCATAAGACTCCTGAACAGCTAATCAAATGGCTACCCGGACTATTTGCATTGTCTCACCCCCCCCATCCCCTCTTTTATGCTGCTGCTACTCTGTTTATTATCTATGCATAGTCACTTTACCTCTACCTACATGTACATATTGCCTCAATTACCTCGACTGTACCGGTACCCCTGCACATTGACTCAGTACCGGTACCCCCTGTATATAGCCTCCCTACTGTTATTTTACTGCTGCTCTTTAATTATTACTTTTTCTTAAAACTGTATTGTTGTTTAAGGGCTTGTAAGTAAGCATTTCACTGTAAGGTGAAATGCTTACTTATCCTGTTGTATTCGGTGCATGTGACAAATAAAATTGGATTTGATTTGATTTGAAAATGAGTTTCATTCTCTATTTCTTCAAGGTCACAATAGTTACATAGTCTTTCCTCTTCACCACAATACCGACCTGTTTCAATATGTAGGGGCAATATAGCACATAGTGATCTCTTGCTTTTAGGTGGGTTGCACATAATATATCTCTCACGTACAAATTCACCCTTAATCAATCAAAAGGTTCTCAATTTGGGTTTATGAGTAATCTCCTTCACCCATTTTTTTTTTCATATTGCATCAACAGTTATTGAAAGTATAGGTGCAAACTTGTGGACACCTAAAAAGTAACGTACTGCTCTGTTATGGACATGTCCGTTTTTGAGAGACCCCTTAGCACCACACACACCTGCTGAACAGTCCAGAACAGGACACACGCATGTCTGATACAGTTTGGAATACGTAGCATAAGCAACATCTTTCAGTCTTTTCGTTTTTTTTCCTATAACTCCCCCAAGAGCTCTATGTTTGGCCTGACTGTTTCTTTCAGTGTAAAGTTGCATGAAACCGCAGCAGCAGCGTGGTCAATATTTGCTTGGACTCTACACTTCATTCTTCCATTTGAGAAAACAGTGACGGAGTGCTTCTAGCATACAGTGGCCGTGGATATCAAATATCACCACAACTGCACACGACTGATGGAGTCATCTTCTTGGAATTATGGAGGAGGACGTCTACGGACGACGAAGCTCCATCCATATTTTAGATGGCCATGACACCGCCATTGGTCTAGTGACTGATTCTGCTTCTTCATCTCCAATCAAGTTGAACTGAGGAAAAGCGTGAAAGAAGACGAGGGGGAAGAAAATTAGAAGTGCTGCTGTGGAGAAAAAAACGTGTTATTCCTCAAGCCCCTCTGTTCCTACAATCTCCTCCCTCTTCCTCAAGCCCCTCTGTTCCTACAATCTCCTCCCTCTTCAGCAAGCCCCTCTGTTCCTACAATCTCCTCCCTCTTCAGCAAGCCCCTCTGTTCCTACAATCTCCTCCCTCTTCAGCAAGCCACTCTGTTCCTACAATCTCCTCCCTCTTCAGCAAGCCCCTCTGTTCCTACAATCTCCTCCCTCTTCAGCAAGCCCCTCTGTTCCTACAATCTCCTCCCTCTTCAGCAAGCCCCTCTGTTCCTACAATCTCCTCCCTCTTCAGCAAGCCCTTCTGTTCCTACAATCTCCTCCCTCTTCAGCAAGCCCCTCTGTTCCTACAATCTCCTCCCTCTTCCTCAAGCCCCTCTGTTCCTACAATCTCCTCCCTCTTCAGCAAGCCCCCTCTGTTCCTACAATCTCCTCCCTCTTCAGCAAGCCCCTCTGTTCCTACAATCTCCTCCCTCTTCAGCAAGCCCCTCTGTTCCTACAATCTCCTCCCTCTTCCTCAAGCCCCTCTGTTCCTACAATCTCCTCCCTCTTCAGCAAGCCCCTCTGTTCCTACAATCTCCTCCCTCTTCAGCAAGCCCCTCTGTTCCTACAATCTCCTCCCTCTTCAGCAAGCCCCTCTGTTCCTACAATCTCCTCCCTCTTCAGCAAGCCACTCTGTTCCTACAATCTCCTCCCTCTTCAGCAAGCCCCTCTGTTCCTACAATCTCCTCCCTCTTCAGCAAGCCCCTCTGTTCCTACAATCTCCTCCCTCTTCAGCAAGCCCTCTGTTCCTACAATCTCCTCCCTCTTCAGCAAGCCCCTCTGTTCCTACAATCTCCTCCCTCTTCAGCAAGCCCCTCTGTTCCTACAATCTCCTCCCTCTTCAGCAAGCCCCTCTGTTCCTACAATCTCCTCCCTCTTCAGCAAGCCCCTCTGTTCCTACAATCCTCCCTCTTCCTCAAGCCCCTCTGTTCCTACAATCTCCTCCCTCTTCAGCAAGCCCCTCTGTTCCTACAATCTCCTCCCTCTTCAGCAAGCCACTCTGTTCCTACAATCTCCTCGCTCTTCAGCAAGCCCCTCTGTTCCTACAATCTCCTCCCTCTTCAGCAAGCCCCTCTGTTCCTACAATCTCCTCCCTCTTCAGCAAGCCCTCTGTTCCTACAATCTCCTCCCTCTTCAGCAAGCCCCTCTGTTCCTACAATCTCCTCCCTCTTCAGCAAGCCCCTCTGTTCCTACAATCTCCTCCCTCTTCAGCAAGCCCCTCTGTTCCTACAATCTCCTCCCTCTTCAGCAAGCCCCTCTGTTCCTACAATCTCCTCCCTCTTCAGCAAGCCCCTCTGTTCCTTGGTGGAGATTACCATCTCCTCCCTCTTCAGCAAGCCCCTCTGTTCCTTGGTGGAGATTACAATCTCCTCCCTCTTCAGTGAGCCTCCAGTGTGTGAGAGAGAGTTTTGTGCACCGCCTCCCTCCATTCGCTCACTGGCCCTTTCATTCCCTCATTCCCTCATTCCCTCTCTCCCTCCTCTCCAGCACTGGTTGCACCAGCTCCGACTTAAAGAGCTGCTTTTCTTTCTTGTTCATTGGCTGAGATTTACCCCAAATAACCCTGCAAAGTCCAAGAAATTACTCCCTAAGGAAGGTATCCCAAAGTTTAAAGGTACAGTAGCAACTCTCTTCTCACTTTTTTCATTTGTTTGTGTCTGACTGAACCACTGGCTGTGTGCTACTCACACTGGTTACTCATTATTAGTTACTCACTATGTGGCATTTCACTACTGGTTACTTTCTATTGGTTACTCACTATCTGGCAGCTCAGACTGAATGAAAGCATTATGTGCTTCCACATGTGGCACTACTAAAGCAGTGGAGTTTTGTTTCCTTCAGTTCTATGCTTTTTCATAGTAGCCTGAGCAATGCAGCCAAACTGGACTCATGGGTAGACGTAACATAGTAAATGTAAATCCGAGAAACTCCAATTAATATGATATGTTACGTTTACTATGGCATGTATTCATTTGTGGATGTCCATCCTCCATTTCGTAAGATATGTTACGAATGACATTTTTTAATGATATGTTACAAATTGCAATTTGTAACAATATGTTACGAATTAGCAAAACGTATGATATGATACGAAATTCCAAATTGTCCTAACTAACGTTAGCTAAGTGGCTAACATTAGCTAGGGTTAAGGTTAGGGTTCGAACATGCAACCTTTGGGTTGCTAGACATTCGTTATATGCCCACCCATCCACTCCGACCAACCACCCTACTTTTGTTTTTGCCTTAAGTAGCCATCTGTCTCATGTAACCGTACCAAACATAACATATTATGCTAATTTGAGTGTCCCGGATTTACGTTTACTGTGCTACGTCTAGTCTATGAGACCCGGCTGGCTCCTACACTACAACAACAACTACATTAAGACTCCTGACAAAGAACTTGCCTCTATTCCTTGTATTTTCAGTTAAAATCAAATCAAATATTATTGGGCACATACACGTGTTTAGCAGATGTTATTGCGGGTGTAGCGAAATGCTTGTGCTTCTAGCTCCGACAGTGCAGTAATATCTAACAAGTAATATCTAACAATTTCACAACGTATACTAATACACACAAATCTAAGTAAGGAATTAATTAAGAATATGTACATTCATGGACGAGCGATGTCAGAGCGGCATGGACTAAGATACAGTAGAATAGTATAGAATACAGTATATACATATGAGATGAGTAATGCAAGACATGTAAACATTACACAGTTCAGATACACTACCAGTCAAATGTTTTAGAACACCTACTCATTCAAAGTTTTTACTTTATTTGTACTATTTTCTACATTGTAGAATAATAGTGAAGACATCAAAACTATGAAATTAACACATATGGAATCATGTAGTAACCAAAAAAGTGTTAAACATATCAACATTTATTTTATATTTGAGATTCTTCAAATAGCCACCCTTTGCCTTGATGACAGCTTTTCACACTCTTGGCATTCTCTCAACCAGCTTCACCTGGAATGCTTTTCCAACAGTCTTGAAAGAGTTCCCACATATGCTGAGCACTTGTTGGCTGATTTTCCTTCACTCTGCGGTCCGACTTATCCCAAACCATCTCAATTTGGATGAGGTTGGGGGATTGTGGAGGCCAGGTCATCTGATGCAGCACTCCATCACTCTCCTTCTTGGTCAAATAGCCCTTACACAGCTTGGAGGTGTGTTGGGTCATAGTCCTGTTGAAAAACAAATGATAGTCCCACTAAGCCCAAACCAGATGGGATGGCGTATTGCTGCAGAATGTTGTGGTAACAATGCTGGTTGTGTGCCTTGAATTCTAAATAAATCACAGACAGTGTCACCAGCAAAGCACCCCCACACCATAACACCTCCTCCTCCATGCTTTACGGAGGGAAATACACATGCAGAGATCATCCGTTCACCCACACCGCGTTTCGCAAAGACACGCCGGTTGGAACCAAAAATCTCCAATTTGGACTCCAGACCTAAGGACAAATTTCCATCGGTCTAATGTCCATTGCTCGTCTTTCTTGGCCCAAGCAAGTCTCTTCTTCTTATTAGTGTCCTTTAGTAGTGGTTTCTTTGCAGCAATTCGACCATGAAGGGCTGATTCACACAGTCTTCTCTGATCAGTTGATGTTGTGATGTGTCTGTTATTTGAACTCTGTGAAGCATTTATTTGGGCTGCAATTTCTGAGGCTGGTAACTCTAATGAACTTATCCTCTGCAGCAGAGGTAACTCTGGGTCTTCCATTCCTGAGGCGGTCCTCATGAGATCCAGATTCATCATAGCGCTTGATGGTTTTTGTGACTGTACTTGAAGAAACTTTAAAAGTTCTTGAAATGTTCCATGTTGACTGACCTTCATGTCTTAAAGTAATGATGGACTGTTGTTTCTCTTTGCTTATTTAAGCTGTTCTTGCCATAATATGGACTTGGTCTTTTACCAAATAGGGCTATCTCCCCCAAACCCCCCCGCCCCCTTTACCTTGTCACAACACAACTGATTGGCTCAAATGCATTAAGAAGGAAAGAAATTCCACAAATTAACTTTTAACAAGTCACACCTGTTAATTGAAATGCATTCCAGGTGACTACCTCATGAAGCTGGTTGAGAGAATGCCAAGAGTGTGCAAAGCTGTCATCAAGGCAAAGGGTGGCTATTTGAAGAATCTCAAATATAAAATATATTTTGATTTGTTTAACACTTATTTGATTATTACATGATTCCATATGTGTTATTTCATAGTTTTGATTTCTTCACTATTATTCTACAATGTAGAAAATAGTAAAAAATAAAGAAAAAGCCTTGAATGAGTAGGTGTTCTAAAACTTTTGACAGGTAGTGTATATTAATCTATATTTTATATATTTTGTGTACAGTATTCATCACAGATGTTCACCTAAAACTGAAATCTAAAAGTAAGTTATTGGTAATCAGATCAATGGTAATAGATAGATGACTTTCGATAGGTTATATGACTTACCTTCTGTGAAAATATTATCCAATGCATGTCATTTGATGTTGTTTTTGTGAAAGTTCCCTTTCTTTCTGTTCATTCCCACTTGCCCCTTGAGAGATGTAGAGAGTATTGTCAAAAGCTTCATTTGTGATTATCATTGGAACGTGTAGGTCTACATGTTGTACAGTTTTTTAGTTGTCTGATGCTTAATAGTGATTTTTGAATGGATCATTATGGTACATTTCCACTGGCAGGCTTTGCACCAGGTTTTGGTGCAAATATTTTGGTTGCCAAGTGTGATGATTTGGGGCGTCAGTAACCGAAAGGTCGCTGGTTTTAATACCTGAGCCGACAAGGTGAAAAATCTGTCGACGTGCCCTTGAGCAAGGCACTTAGCCCTAATTTTCTCCAGGGGTGCTATACTACTCTGACTGACCCAGTAAAACAACACATTTCACTGTACCTATCTGGTGTATGTGACAATAAAGCATGAAATACAATTTTTTTATATTATAGCCCTCTGCTGCTCCCACATTTTCCCCCTCACCTTCCCTCCCCAGATTGTCTAATCTCAGCTCTAAGACCAGTGTCTATTGGGCTTCACAGGTACTGGGAATATAGTGGTAGCAACAGCACTAGCAGCAGCTATGACCAAGAGCAACGGGGAGAACCCGCAGGCCCGAAGCCGGGTCAGACAGATCCGCGATGGCCTCCAGTCCCGTTCCCTGAAGGCTAAGCAGAGGGTGGAGAGTGTCTCTAAGGATGATGTCAAAGGCTTCTTCTGCAGAAACGGATTTGTGATCTTCACTGTCGTTGCGGTCATCATTGGTGAGTGTGTTGTGGTGTTGTGCCTTATAGCCTATGTGTCACTAGGTGAGAAATGAGAAGCAGGAACAACATAGCTGGTATTAATTCTCTCTCTCTCCCTCTCTCTCTCTCTCGCTCTCTCTCTCTCTCTCTCTTATATATGCACTCACAAATACACACACACACACACACCAATTATTTGATTTCCGTTAATTGTTTTTGCTAATGCATTGTGTTGATATCCACTTAGAATAAATGTTTTCATATTCTCCTTCTCACATCATACAAAATGGGACAATTTGGTCACGATTGAGAATCTGCTGTGTCATCAGTGCATCTGATAGCAGTGTAACTTCCCACCGTGCCTTAATGCTCCCAGGGAAGAATAATGGCGAGTCAGATGAAGTGAGTGGAGGAACCCTTCACTGACCTCTAACCTATGACCTCTGCCCATTGACCCTTAGCCTATCCCAGCAGGATCAGAGCCAGGAAAAGCCTGCTCTGCTCCACACACAGCCTCCCAAAGAAAGGGTCAATTGAAGTGCCTGCTCCACTTTTCCTGAACCCTAACCCTGCCACCTGGAGCCATGTTTAAATTAGGATCACACTAAGGTGACGTCCCAATTGGCACCCCTTACCCTATATAGTGCACTACCTTTGACCAGGGCCCATAGGGTAAAAGTCATGCATTATATCGGCATAATAAGGTGTCATTTGGGACGCGCCCTAAACTTCTTAGGAGTTTTCGTACAAAGGGAATATTTTTCAACCCCATATACACTGAGTGTACAAAACATTAGGAACACCTGCTCTTTCCACGACATAGACTGACCAGATGAAAGCTATGATCCCTTATTGATGTCACCTGTTAAATCCACTTCAATCAGTGTAGATGAAGGGAAGGATATAGACTAAAGAAACAATGCTACATTCAGAGGGTGAATGGGCAAGACAAAATATTGAAGTGCCTTTGAACGGGGTATGGTAGTAGGTGCCAGGCGCACCGGTTTATGTCAAGAACTGCAACGCTGCTGGGTTTTTCACACTCAACAGTTTCCTGGGTGTATCAAGAATGTTCGACCACCCAAAGGACATCCAGCCAACTTGACACAACTGTGGGAAGCATTGGAGTCAACATGGGCCAGCATCCCTGTGGAACGCTTGACACCTTGTAGAGTCCATGTCCCGATGAATTGAGGCTGTTCTGAGGGTAAAAGGGGGTGCAACTCAATATTAGGAAGGTGTTCCTAATGTTTTGTACAATCAGTGTAGATATTTTTTAATGAGATATACAGTTAATCTGTGGGATTATTGTGGATGGATGGATAAATGCATAGATGTGTTCCAGACGTTTATATAGATGAGGTTGTTGATTTTATTTGACAGGTGTAGGGCTGGGATTTGCTCTGCGGCCGTACAAGATGACCTACCGCGAGGTGAAGTATTTCTCATTTCCTGGAGAGCTGTTGATGCGCATGCTGCAGATGCTGGTGCTTCCCCTGCTGGTGTCCAGTCTCATCACAGGTTAGACGAGGAACCACCTGTTCCACCACACCACACTGTTGTGCGCATACGGAGTTGGGTGAAGTTGCCCCTAGACGCTGATCTTTGGTCAGTTTTTCATTTCCCCCACTAATGGTTAAGGTTAGGATTGGGGAAGGGGAAGCTAAACCTAGATCTGTACCTAGGGGAAACTTAATCCAGGAGCGTGCTCAATGCTCATACCGTGGCATTAGCTCCACCCACATTGTCTGTACTGTTGCAATACTACCGCTGAGAACATGAATGGTTTTAGCTGGAACAACAACAACAACAACAACAACAACACCTAAAAATAAAGAAATAAGAATTATAATATAAGAAATGATCTCAACTGCTACCACTGTCCTAAAAACACAGAAGAAAAGTTTACTATATATACTTTAGATGAGACCACTTTTCCAACTCTTAAATAATACAATATTACACTGAACAAAAATATAAACGGAACATGTAAAGTGTTGGTCCCATGTTTCATGAGCAGAAATGTTCCAAACGCACAAAAAAGTAAGAATGTGTTTACATCCTGTTAGTGAGCATTTCTCCATTGCCAAGATAATCCATCCACCTGACAGGTGTGGCGTATCAAGATGCTGATTAAACAGCATGATCATTACACAGGTGCACCTTGTGCTGGGGACAATAAAAGGCCACTCTAAAATGTTAATTTCTCTACCATAAGCCGCCTCCAACGCCGTTTTAGAGAATTTGGCAATACGTCCAACCGGCCTCACATCCGCAGACCACGTGTAACCACGCCAGCCCAGGACCACCACATGCAGGTACGGAGGAGTATTTCTGTCTGTAATAAAGCCCCTTTTGTGGGGAAAAACGTATTCTGATTGGCTGGGCCTGGCTCTCCAGTGGGTGGGCCTGGCTGCCAAGTGGGTGGACCTATGCCCTCCAAAGACCATTCATGGTTGCACCCCTGCCCAGTCATGTGAAATCTATAGATTAGGACCTAATGATTTTATTTCAATTGACTGATTTCCTTAAATGAACTGTAACTCAGTAAACATTTTTGAAATTGTTTCATGTTGCGTTTATATTTGTGTTCAGTACATATTGTTTGATCTTGCTCTCTGTCTATGTGATTAACACTTTGTTTGTTGTTTCTTGACTTTATCATGTACCTCTGAGGCCACATCCTAAATGGTACCCTGTTCCCTATATAGTGAACTACTTTTGACTTTTGACCAGGCCCTGGTCAAGTACACTGTACAGAGGAATAAGGTGCCATTTGGGACTTAACCTGAGACCAAAGAGGATTCCATGTTTACTCAGCCGCCAATGTTTGTTTTTGGGTCCAGTTGTACTTCCAAACGACCTCACAGGAGGGTCATGTTCCAAAGACAGACATTAGCATATCCCTGTCTCAATTCTTGGCCAATGTACGCAGTCAAACCAAAACGTCAGTGGTGTTTCCGGGACAGGCTCGTACCTGGTCGTGTCTGTTTGTTTGTATTTGACAGGAAGTGGGCGTTATGCATGTGGCCTCTGAGTGGTTGCTCACAGTGAGTGACAGAGGGCCGGACCAGTTCCCTTGAAGACCTCTTGGCCTATAATAACACGCTTTGTGCCGTGCAGTTCGTCATTAACATATCCTCTGAGCTAATGTCACATGATACATGATAGTAAACAAAGCTCTGTGTTTTCAGACCAAAGCTCTTCAAGAAGTCCCTATAGTATGTACAATGGTGTAAAGTCCTTGAAAGTACTACTTAAGTAGTTTTTTGGGGTATCTGTACTTTACTATTTATATGTTTGACTACTTTTACTTTTACTTCACGACATTCCTAAAGAAAATAATGTACTTTTTACTCCATACATTTTTCCTGACACCCAAAAGCACTAATTACATTTTGAATGCTTAGCAGGACATTGAAAATTGCTTTATTCACGTACTTATCAAGAGAACATCCCTGGTCATCCCTACTGCCCCTGATCTGGCAGAGTCCCCCCCCCGCTCTGACCTTACTGATAGCTACTTTGAGGAAAATATACTTGCTATGACTGTGATATGTGGCTGTCCCACCTAGCTACAGTGAGGGGGAAAAAGTATTTGATCCCCTGCTGATTTTGTACGTTTGCCCACTGACAAAGAAATGATCAGTCTATCATTTTAATGGTAGGTTTATTTGAACAGTGAGAGACAGAATAACAACACAAAAATCCAGAAGAACGCATGTCAAAAATGTTATAAATTGATTTTCATTTTAATGAGGGAAATAAGTTGACCCCCTCTCAATCAGAAAGATTTCTGGCTCCCAGGTGTCTTTTATACAGGTAACGAGCTGAGATTAGGAGCACACTCTTAAAGGGAGTGCTCCTAATCTCAGCTTGTTACCTGTATAAAAGACACCTGTCCACAGAAGCAATCAATCAATAAGATTCCAAACTCTCCACCATGGCCAAGACCAAAGAGCTCTCCAAGGATGTCAGGGACAAGATTGTAGACCTACACAAGGCTGGAATGGGCTACAAGACCATCGCCAAGCAGCTTGGTGAGAAGGTGACAACAGTTGGTGCGATTATTCGCAAATGGAAGAAAGAAAAAAGAACTGTCAATCTCCCTCGGCCTGGGGCTCCATGCAAGATCTCACCTCGTGGAGTTGCAATGATCATGAGAACGGTGAGGAATCAGCCCAGAACTACACGGGAGGATCTTGTCAATGATCTCAAGGCAGCTGGGACCATAGTCACCAAGAAAACAATTGGTAACACACTACGCCGTGAAGGACTGAAATCCTGCAGCGCCCGCAAGGTCCCCCTGCTCAAGAAAGCACATATACAGGCCCGTCTGAAGTTTGCCAATGAACATCTGAATGATTCAGAGGAGAACTGGGTGAAAGTGTTGTTGTAGACCAAAATCGAGCTCTTTGGCATCAACTCATCTCGCCGTGTTTGGAGGAGGAGGAATGCTGCCTATGACCCCAAGAACACCATCCCCACCGTCAAACATGGAGGTGGAAACATTATGGTTTGGGGGTGTTTTTCTGCTAAGGGGACAGGACAACTTCACCGCATCAAAGGGACGATGGACGGGGCCATGTACCGTCAAATCTTGGGTGAGAACCTCCTTCCCTCAGCCAGGGCATTGAAAATAGGTCGTGGATGGGTATTCCAGCATGACAATGACCCAAAACACACGGCCAAGGCAACAAAGGAGTGTCTCAAGAAGAAGCACATTAAAGGTCCTGGAGTGGCCTAGCCAGTCTCCAGACCTTAATCCCATAGAAAATCTGTGGAGGGAGCTGAAGGTTTGAGTTGCCAAACGTCAGCCTCGAAACCTTAATGACTTGGAGAAGATCTGCAAAGAGGAGTGGGACAAAATCCCTCCTGAGATGTGTGCTAACCTGGTGGCCAACTACAAGAAACATCTGACCTCTGTGATTGCCAACAAGGGTTTTGCCACCAAGTATTAAATCATGTTTTGCAGAGGGGTCAAATACACTGCTCAAAAAAATAAAGGGAACACTTAAACAACACAATGTAACTCCAAGTCAATCACACTTCTGTGAAATCAAACTGTCCACTTAGGAAGCAACACTGATTGACAATACATTTCACATGCTGTTGTGCAAATGGAATAGACAACAGGTGGAAATTATAGGCAATTAGCAAGACACCCCCAATAAAGAAGTGGTTCTGCAGGTGGTGACCACAGACCACTTCTCAGTTCCTATGCTTCCTGGCTGATGTTTTGGTCACTTTTGAATGCTGGCGGTGCTTTCACTCTAGTGGTAGCATGAGACAGAGTCTACAACCCACACAAGTGGCTCAGGTAGTGCAGCTCATCCAGGATGGCACATCAATGCGAGCTGTGGCAAGAAGGTTTGCTATGTCTGTCAGCGTAGTGTCCAGAGCATGGAGGCGCTACCAGGAGACAGGCCAGTACATCAGGAGACGTGGAGGAGGCCGTAGGAGGGCAACAACCCAGCAGCAGGACCGCTACCTCCGCCTTTGTGCAAGGAGGAGCAGGAGGAGCACTGCCAGAGCCCTGCAAAATGACCTCCAGCAGGCCCCAAATGTGCATGTGTCTGCTCAAACGGTCAGAAACAGACTCCATGAGGGTGGTATGAGGGCCCGACGTCCACAGGTGGGGGTTGTGCTTACAGCCCAACACCGTGCAGGACGTTTGGCATTTGCCAGAGAACACCAAGATTGGAAAATTCGCCACTGGTGCCCTGTGCTCTTCACAGATGAAAGCAGGTTCACACTGAGCACATGTGACAGAGTCTGGAGACGCCGTGGAGAACGTTCTGCTGCCTGCAACATCCTCCAGCATGACCGGTTTGGCGGTGGGTCAGTCATGGTGTGGGGTTGCATTTCTTTGGGGGGCCGCACAGCCCTCCATGTGCTCGCCAGAGGTAGCCTGACTGCCATTAGGTACCGAGATGAGATCCTCAGACCCCTTGTGAGACCATATGCTGGTGCGGTTGGCCCTGGGTTCCTCCTAATGCAAGACATTGCTAGACCTCATGTGGCTGGAGTGTGTCAGCAGTTCCTGCAAGAGGAAGGCATTGATGCTATGGACTGGCCCGCCCGTTCCCCAGACCTGAATCCAATTGAGCACATCTGGGACATCATGTCTCGCTCCATCCACCAACGCCACGTTGCACCACAGACTGTCCAGGAGTTGGCGGATGCTTTAGTCCAGGTCTGGGAGGAGATCCCTCAGGAGACCATCCGCCACCTCATCAGGAGCATGCCCAGGCGTTGTAGGGAGGTCATACAGGCACGTGGAGGCCACACACACTACTGAGCCTCATTTTGACTTGTTTTAAGGACATTACATCAATGTTGGATCAGCCTGTAGTGTGGTTTTCCACTTGAATTTTGAGGGTGACTCCAAATCCAGACCTCCATGGGTTGATAAATTTGATTTCCATTGATTATTTTTGTGTGATTTTGTTGTCAGCACATTCAACTATGTAAAGAAAAAAGTATTTAATAAGATTATTTCATTCATTCAGATCTAGGATGTGTTGTTTAAGTGTTCCCTTTATTTTTTTGAGCAGTGTACTTATTTCCCTCATTAAAATGCAAATCAATTTCTAACATTTTTGACATGAGTTTTTCTGGATTTGTTTGTTGTTATTCTGTCTCTCACTGTTCAAATAAACCTACCATTAAAATTATAGACTGATCATGTCTTTGTCAGTGGGCAAACGTACAAAATCAGCAGGGGATCAAATACTTTTTTCCCTCACTGTATCTTAAGATGAATGCACTACCTGTAAGTCGCTCTGGATAAGAACGTCTGCTAAATGACTAAAACGTCAAATAGAATAATACTGTGAAGTTGTCTGTCTTGTTTTGTATGCTTTATATAAAATAATAAAATGCAGCACGACAGGATCTTTATAAACGTAGCTCTTTATTAGCTAGCTATAACTGGCATGTTCATGTGTCTCCGGCCATGATCATCTTGAAGATGACCTCACCACCTGGGTGGTCTTAACCAATCATAACGCAGTATGATACGACGGTAGAACGCACCCAATTACAATTCAGTATGCTGACACATATGAATATTACATCCCCCTTCTTAAAAAAAAAAAAGGCAAATGTTCTACATATTTTAAGCACTTCTTTTGAATACATGCTCCGTAGTTTGACCTCGATGTAAGTAACCATCTATACTGCACCAACTGCATCAACATAACAGACTCTGAAACAATGATTCAGCATACTGTTACTTTTAGAACAAATATTTCTCAGCAACTCAGCTTTTCACTGTAGCAATGACATCTCAACATTTCAAACTAATACAATACCAAAGCATTTCAAGTTAACTTTTCAATAACAAGTTTACAGTCCGGAACTCTTTTAGGTCAGCGATCCGCCTACACCCGTTGACATTTCACAGGTCTAGGACAGCTCTAGGCTTGACCTCTCTTCCTGACCTTGTGTGGTATGAAGCTGAGCAAGCTTCTGTGTCAGTCAACAGTTCTTGTGGTGTTGTCTGTTTCTGCTCGGATCTCCTTCAGTTTTGTGTCACTAACTGGTGAGTTGCTGTACACAGTGTGCACCTGCATGTTCATGCCTTCACTGAGGCTGCTGTCCTTGTAGGTAAGAAACTTCCTGGAGAGTGTGTCTGCGACAGGGATGTCTTTGCCTGGACGGTGAGTGATTGTGAAGTCGTATTTTTGTAGTTGAAGGATCATTCTCTGTAGCCCTGGCGGGGCTGCGGCTAACGGTTTCCTCATGATTGACTTGAGGGCCTTGTGGTCTGATTCCACAATGACTTGTCGTCCATAGACATACTGATAGAAACGCTTACATCTGAACAGAATGGCGTACAGCTCCTTTTCGATTTGAGCGTAGTTGATTTCACAGTCTGTGAGAGATTTGGAAGCGTAGCCGATGGGTTTTCCTTCTTGCAGTAGCACTGCACCTAGTCCATACTTCGACGCGTCCACCTGTAGTCTGAGCTCTTTGTTGGGGTCGTAGTAGGCAAGGATTGGTCCTGGTTCTCTCGTGATCGTCTTTCACTTTCTGGAAAGCGATGTCGGGTTGCTTGTCCCAGAGGAACTCACTGGACTGCTTTAGCAGCTGACGCAGGGGTGCATTAGCATTGGAGAGGCTGGGTGCGAACTTGGCTAAGTAGTTGACCATGCCAAGCACTGTTTCCAGCTCTGCACGGTTCTTTGGTGGCTCCATTTCCTTTATGGCTGAGATCTTCTGCGGATCTGGCTTGATTCCATTCGCTGTGAGAAGATGTCCGAAGTAGCTGACCTCTGTAGCGCCGACTGTGCTCTTCTCGGGGTTGAGCCGGACTCCTCTCTCGCGGGACCTTTGCAGCATCGCGCTGAGGTTTCTGTCGTGTTCCTTTTTGGTTCGACCATAGACAAGGATGTCGTCCACAATTGCCACAACTCCGTTGAGGCCTTCGCACACCTCGTCGATCTTTCGCTGAAACTCGTCTTGGGCTGAGATAATCCCAAAAGGCAGGCGACGGAACCTGTAGCGTCCAAACGGTGTGTTGAACGTTGTGAGCTTAGATTACTCTTCTGTGAGCTTGATAGCCCAGTAGCCTGATCTGGCGTCCATGATACTGAAGTAGCATACGCCCGCTAGCTTGTGTGTGATGCCATCTAAAGTCGGTAAGGGGTAATGGGGGCGTTTGATAGCCTTGTTCAAGTCTCTTGGGTGGAGACATACTCTGAGCTTGCCTGTGCGTGGTTTCTCCACCACCTCTAACGCGTTGACCCAATCCGTCGGTTCTGTAACCTTGGTGACGATGTCAGATTGCTCCATGCTCTCCAACTCTTTCTTCAGACGGGCGGGGAGAGCAAGAGTAATCTTTCTCGGTGGGTAGACCACAGGGGTTGCGTCTGGGTCAAGGTGAATGATACATTTTCCTGGGAATAGTCCTGTTCCTGTAAAAACATCAGCAAACTCCTCCATGACATTCTCTATCTCTACCTCACAGTTCTGGGGGATTTCAACCTCCCTACGCCTACATTTGACTCATTTCTCTCTGCCTCCTTCTTTCCACTCCTCTCCTCTTTTGACCTCACCCTCTCACCGTCCCCCCCTACTCACAAGGCAGGCAATACGCTTGACCTCATCTTTACTAGATGCTGTTCTTCTACTAATCTCACTGCAACTCCCCTCCATGTCTCCGACCACTACTTTGTATCCTTTTCTCTATCCCTCTCCTCCAACACTACTCACTCTGCCCCTACACAGATGGTAATGCGCCGTCGCAACCTTCGCTCTCTCTCTCCCACTACTCTCTCCTCTTCCATCCTATCATCTCTTCCCTCTGCTCAATCTTTCTCCCTCCAATCTCCTGATTCTGCCTCCTCAACCCTCCTCTCCTCCCTTTCTGCATCCTTTGACACTCTATGTCCCCTATCCTCCCGGCCGGCTCGGTCCTCCCCTCCAGCTCCGTGGCTTGATGACTCATTGCGAGCTCACAGAACAGAGTTCCGGGCAGCTGAGCGGAAATGGAAGAAAACTAGACTCCCTGCAGACCTGGCATCTTTTCACTCCCTCCTCTCTACATTTTCTTCATCTGTTTCTGCTGCTAAGGCCACTTTCTACCACTCTAAATTCCAAGCATCCGCCTCTAACCCTAGGAAGCTCTTTGCCACATTCTCCTTTCTGCTGAATCCCCCCCTCCCTCTCTGTGGATGACTTCGTCAACCATTTTGAAAAGAAGGTTGACGACATCCGATCCTCATTTGTTAAGTCAAATGACACTGCTGGTCCTGCTCACACTGCCCTACCCTATGCTTTGACTTCTTTCTCCCCTCTCTCTCCAGATAAAATCTTGCGACTTGTGACGGCAGGCCGCCCAACAACCTGCCCGCTTGACCCTATCCCCTCCTCTCTTCTCCAGACCATCTCCGGTGACCTTCTCCCTTACCTCACCTCGCTGATCAACTCATCCTTGACCGCTGGCTATGTCCCTTCCGTCTTCAAGAGAGCGAGAGTTGCATCCCTTCTCAAAAAACCAACACTCGATCCCTCTGATGTCAACAACTACAGACCAGTATCCCTTCTTTCTTTTCTCTCCAAAACTATTGAGCGTGCCGTCTTTAGCCAACTCTCTTGCTATCTCTCTCAGAATGACCTTCTTGATCCAAACCAGTCAGGTTTCAAGACTGGTCATTCAACTGAGACTGCTCTTCTCTGTGTCACAGAGTTTTTCCACAGTAAGCTCTGCACACTTTTGCAAAGTGATTCCATTTTCCACATTTAGTACACTGTTTGCCTTTAGCTGGGCAATTTCCCTGTTCGCCATGCACTTTGTATCCACAATATCCACATGTTTTGGGGCGTTTGGAGTCTGTGTCGCTCTGTTTTGGAGTTCTGTCTCTCTCCGTTCTGAAACATGCTTTCTGAGCACCTGAGTTGTGCTTGGATGTCTGCCTGACTGCGTGCACTGCTTGTTCACGTGATGTGCTCGTGCTGCCGCCCAACATGGTTTTCATCTGAACCTGTGCTAGCTCGTGAGATCTGGCTATGTCGATAGCTTTGTCCAGCGTTAGCTCAGACCCAACATTCAAAAGTTTCTCTCTCACTCGCGTTGAGTGTATTCCAAATACAATACGGTCCCTGACCATCTCATCCTTGTTTGCATAATCACAGTCTTTCACAAGCAGACGCAGCTCAGTGACAAACTGTTCAAACGATTCGCTAGCTCCCTGTACTTTCTCATGGAATTTGTACCTTGCGAGAATTGTATTGGTCTTTGGCACAACATATGCTTCAAAACGATCGTAGTATGTTTTCAGTACCTTTGATTCAGCCTCGGTAAGTGTCCATGTGTTGTAAATGTCTCTCCCCTTTTTCACCGATCCAGAGGAGCAGGTAGCTGCACTTTTCCTCTTCTCCTCTTTCCTTCAGAGGACCCGTGAACATTAGCTCCACATGTTGTTTGAACTTACGCCATGCATCGGATAGATTTGTAGACCCCCAATCCATTAGAGGTGAAGGAACTCCAGCAAAATCCATATTATAGTCCTTTTACTCTGACACCATGTCTTGTTTTGTATGCTTTATAGAAAATAATAAAATGCAGGACGACAGGATCTTTATAAACGTAACTCTTTATTAACTAGCTATAACTGGCATGTTCATGTGTCTCCGGCCATGATCATCTTTTTTTGAAGATGACCTCACCACCTGGGTGGGCTTAACCAATCATAGCGCAGTATGATACGACGGTAGAATGCATCCAATTACAATTCAGTATGCTGACACATATGAATATTACATTGTGGAAATGATTATAATTCCCCTTTAGTGTAAGAGCTGTTTGAAAACACTGGTGTGATGGCGTTTTGGCCTTCCTGGTGACATCACCAGGCAGTAAATTAGTTAATAGACCAATAAGAAAGAGAGTTCCGAACCTCTCTGCCAATAACAGCTAGTTTTCAGTTTTCCCCTCCCCACTCAGACCACTCCCAGTCAGTCCTAGCAAAATTATTTCTCTTTACTAAGAAGCTATTTTTGTTTATTTTTGACCATTTTAATTGAAAAGAATCACAGTAAGGTACTTAATTGTTACCCAGAAATTATTTGATATTGAGATAAAAACGGCTACATTGGACCTTTAATCAATGCATTTGTAGGTACATCTGCACAGTATGTTTGTTAGCTAGCCAGCCAGACCATAATTTAACAGGATCTGTGTTCTGACTGAGCTCTGGGATGTTGTGGTATTGAGCATACACCTTCCATGTTTCAGATCTAAAAAAATATATAAAAAAATTATTATAATAAACAACAACAAAAAAGATCTGTTTTGGGGGAGTAAAGATTGAGTGTTGAGTTACAGATGAACAGATGGAATGGAGAGAGCGTAATGAAAGGGGAGGGAGGAAGGGGGATCTGAACAGGGGTTGTTGTGAGACTAGGTGCTGCTGCTCCTGTGTGGTCGCTGGACTCTTCACCCAATAGGAGCTTCCGACTCAGGTCAAGGGTCACGGTGGCCATGCAGAGGCAGCCTGGTGAGACAAAGCAGCCTTTCTCTCGCCTCATGAAAAGAAAACTCTTCCAATAAGATATGTTGAGCCTATGTTTCCCCAAAAAGCATTTCACACTTTAAAGAAGTGAGGGGAAGTCTTTTCCCATTTTACTGGTGACAATTTAATCTATAATTCATCATTTAACAATGGAGGAGAGATCCATTGAAAGTGAAAGGAAACATTTGGATCTCTTTGATACTGGGAGCTTTGTGTAGACTAAAGTAAACCCCAAAACAGTGAAGAATGGAATAACTTTATTAAGGAGCATTATGGGCTCTTATTGTAGGAAATGTATAATCTTATCTCAGTATTGTTACAATTCATCTTTGAAAGTGTTTCCTCATGCAGCATACTGTGTTTGACAGCTGCAGAAAACATTACGCTGGCCTTTGGCTTATAAAACTGCTGCAGGGTTTTTGATTTACCCTCTGAAATGGGAAACTCTTGTTTACTGACTACATTGGAGTCTATGGTTAGAAAATGACATCCATGTTAATATTGGGTTATTGCCACATTGGGACTTGTAATAAACGCTTTCATTCAGACTACGAGATATAGAGAAACTTTTGGGATCACATCAACTGCAAACATGGTAGTGATAAAATGGACGCATATGTTGTTGAGCTTGACTGATTTGACTTCTGATGGTACAAAATATGTAACATACAACTTCGAATTGCAACATTGTAACAAGAGTGAAACATTTAAATATATTGTGACGTACAACATTGAAAGGTTTTGACACTTTTATACTGAACAAAAATATAAACGCAACATGTAAAGTGTTGATCCCATTTTTCATGATCCCATTTTTATTTATCTCAAATTTTGTGGATATTTTTTTGGGGACATCCCTGTTAGTGAGCAGTTCTCCTTTGCCAAGATAATCCATCCACCTGACAGGTGAGGCATATAAAGAAGCTGATTAAACCGCATGATCATTACACAGGTGCACCTTACATTTTAGTCATTTAGCAGACGCTCTTATCCAGAGCGACTTACAGTTAGTGAGTGCATACATTATTATTATTCTTTTTTTTTTCTCTTGTGCTGGGGACAATAAAAGGCCACTCTAAAATGGGCAGTTTTGTCACACAACACAATGCCAGAAATGTCTCAAGTTTTGAGAGAGCGTGCAATTGGCATGCTGACTGCAGGAATGTCCACCAGAGCTGTTGCCAGAGAATTTAATGTTAATTTCTCTACCATGTCGTTTTAGAGAATTTGGCAGCATGTCCAACCGGCCTCACAACCGCAGACCACATGTAACTACGTCAGCCCAGGACCTCCACATCTGGCTTCTTCACCTGCGGGATCGTCTGAGACCAACTACCCGGACAGCTGATGAAACTGTGGTTTTGCACAACCGAAGAATTTCTGCACAAACTGTCATAAATTGTCTCATGGAAGCTCATCTGCGTGCTCGTCGTCATCACCAGGGTCTTGACCTGACTGCAGTTCGGTGTCGTAATCCACTTCAGTGGGCAAATACTCACCTTCGATGGCCACTGCTCTTCACAGATGAATCTCGGTTTCAACTGTACCAGGCAGATGGCAGACAGAGTGTGTATGGCTTTGTGTGGGCGAGCGGTTTGATGCACAGAGACCTGTGACGAGATCCTGAGGCCCATTCTTGTGCCATTCATCCGCCGCCATCACCTCATGTTTCAGCATGATAATGCACGGCCCCATGTCGCAAAGATCTGTACACAATTCCTGGAAGCTAAAAATGTCCCAGTTCTTCCATGGCCTGCATACTCACCAGACATGTCACCCATTGAGCATGTTTGGAATGATCTGGATCAACGTGTATCACAGCGTGTTCCAGTTCCTGCCAATATCCTGATCTTCTTTTGTGTATATCCCAATATGTTACTGTTAAATTGTACTGTAATATCTAGATGATTTCTGACATTGCCTGTCCTTCAAAGTATTTTGTTTGTTCCAAGTCATAAGATGGGAGAGGGAGAAAGAGACGAAGGTAGAGAGAGAGAGCGAGAGAGACGGACGTAGAGAGAGAGAGAGAGAGCGAGAGAGAGAGCGAGAGAGACGGACGTAGAGAGAGAGAGAGAGAGAGAGAGAGACGTAGGTAGGGGGAGGGAGAGAGAGAGAGACGGAGGTAGAGAGAGAGACGGAGGTAGAGTGAGAGACGGAGGTAGAGAGAGAGAGAGAGAGACGGAGGTAGAGAGAGAGAGCGAGAGAGACGGATGTAGAGAGAGCAAGAGAGAGAGAGACGGAGGTAGGGAGAGAGAGAGACGGAGGTAGAGAGAGAGAGAGACTGAGGTAGAGCGAGAGAGAGAGAGGGAGAGAGAGACGGAGGTAGAGAGAGAGAGAGGGAGAGAGAGATGGAGGTAGAGAGAGAGAGGGAGAGAGAGACGGAGGTAGAGAGAGAGAGAGACGTACAGTTAGGGGAAAAAAGTATTTGATCCCCTGCTGATTTTGTACGTTTGCCCACTGACAAAGACATGATCAGTCTATAATTTTAATGGTAGGTTTATTTGAACAGTGAGAGACAGAATAACAACAAAAAAATCCAGAAGAACGCATGTCAAAAATGTTATAAATTGATTTGCATTTTAATGAGGGAAATAAGTAAAACTCTGCAAAACATGACTTAGTACTTGGTGGCAAAACCCTTGTTGGCAATCACAGAGGTCAGATGTTTCTTGTAGTTGGCCACCAGGTTAGCACACATCTCAGGAGGGATTTTGTTCCACTCCTCTTTGCAGATCTTCTCCAAGTCATTAAGGTTTCGAGGCTGACGTTTGGCAACTCGAACCTTCAGCTCCCTCCACAGATTTTCTATGGGATTAAGGTCTGGAGACTGGCTAGGCCACTCCAGGACCTTAATGTGCTTCTTCTTGAGCCACTCCTTTGTTGCCTTGGCCATGTGTTTTGGGTCATTGTCATGCTGGAATACCCATCCACGACCCATTTTCAATGCCCTGGCTGAGGGAAGGAGGTTCTCACCCAAGATTTGATGGTACATGGCCCCGTCCATCGTTCCTTTGATGCTGTGAAGTTGTCCTGTCCCCTAAGCAGAAAAACACCCCCAAAGCATAATGTTTCCACCTCCATGTTTGACGGTGGGGATGGTGTTCTTGGGGTCATAGGCAGCATTCCTCCTCCTCCAAACACGGCGAGTTGAGTTGATGCCAAAGAGCTCCATTTTGGTCTCATCTGACCACAACACTTTCACCCAGTTCTCCTCTGAATCATTCAGATGTTCATTGGCAAACTTCAGACGGCCCTGTATATGTGCTTTCTTGAGCAGGGGGACCTTGCGGGCGCTGCAGGATTTCAGTCCTTCACGGCGTAGTGTGTTACCAATTGTTTTCTTGGTGACTATGGTCCCAGCTGCCTTGAGATCATTGACAAGATCCTCCCGTGTAGTTCTGGGCTGATTCCTCACCGTTCTCATGATCATTGCAACTCCACGAGATGAGATCTTGCATGGAGCCCCAGGCCGAGGGAGATTGACAGTTATTTTGTGTTTCTTCCATTTGCGAATAATCACACCAACTGTTGTCACCTTCTCACCAAGCTGCTTGGCGATGGTCTTGTAGCCCATTCCAGCCTTGTGTAGGTCTACAATCTTGTCCCTGACATCCTTGGAGAGCTCTTTGGTCTTGGCCATGGTGGAGAGTTTGGAATCTGATTGATTGATTGCTTCTGTGGACAGGTGTCTTTTATACGGGTAACAAGCTGAGATTAGGAGCACTCCCTTTAAGAGTGTGCTCCTAATCTCAGCTCGTTACCTGTATAAAAGACACCTGGGAGCCAGAAATCTTTCTGATCGAGAGGGGGTCAAATACTTATTTCCCTCATTAAAATGCAAATCAATTTCTAACATTTTTTACATGCGTTTTTCTGGATTTTTGTTGTTGTTATTCTACCATTAAAATTATAGACTGATCATTTCTTTGTCAGTGGGCAAACGTACAAAATCAGCAGGGGATCAAATACTTTTTCCCCTCACGAGAGAGAGAGAGAGAGAGAGAGAGAGAGAGAGAGAGAGAGAGAGAGAGAGAGAGAGAGAGAGAGAGAGAGAGAGAGAGAGAGAGAGAGAGAGAGAGAGAGAGAGAGAGAGAGAGAGAGGCCATAAAACACTGTATTTCCTTCCATTGCTTTCTTGAAAAAACCCATATTGTGGCCAGGCATTTCATGACCCCTCATAAGAGGGAAGTGCAGAGGTTTAGAGGGTGGGTGGGTGGGTGAATGGGGAGATAGGGGGTGGGGCCGTGAAGGTTATACAAGGGGTGTGTGGTGGGGCCTCTGCTCACATGAACCTGTCCTTAGTTCTAGCCCATGGCTAAATCAGGCCAATCCATTTTTATACACTAATACAGTCCATTCGGAAAGTATTCAGACCCCTTGACTTTTTCCACATTTTGTTACGTTACAGCCTTATTCTAAAATTGATTAAATTGTTTTCTTCCCCTTAGAAATTTTTGCAAATGTATTAAAAATAAGAAACTGAAATACCAAATGTTTTGCTTTGTCATAATGGGGTATTGTGTGTAGATTGATGAGGGGAAAAAAAAACAATTTAATCAATTTTAGAATAAGGCTGTAATGTAACAAAATGTGGAAAAAGTCAAGGGGTCTGAATACTTTCCGAAAGCACTGTACTTCTGTTTTGCTCGTCTGGATGTATGTATCATCCCTCCTTTAAAGTAAACACCACATTGTTGATGCACAGTTGGCAATGTAGGCCTAAACAGTGCCTTGATTGGCACGATCAGTTGTCTTCAAGATGTTTTTGGCATAAAAATGGGTCATAAAAATCACTGTTCATAAAAAGGTCTAAATCAATATGGAACATCAGACAGTAGACTATGTGCATTTGCATCAGTTCAATAAATGAAGGAACCCTGTAGGCAACTTCTACTTCTGACAGGCCTCAAATAATTAGTTCACATTTGTCTGTTGTGGTAATGCCAGAGATCTAGTCTGCGTCCCAAAAGGCACCCTATTCCCTATATAGTGCACTACTTTTAAGGGAATAGAGTGCCATTTAGGATAAAAGCCCTATACAACGTTAATGGGCTCATGCTGATTGTCAGGGACCTATAGGAACTGAAGAGGTATTGTGCTGGATGGCTGTGAATTTTAGTTGGCATAAATGTGACGGACCCCTTTCAGTTATGAAGTCCTAACATCACAATGTCTCCTCTACGCTCTTAGAAAAAAAGGTGCTATCTAGAACCTAGAAGGATTATTCTGCTGTCTCCGTAGGATAACTCTTTGAAGAACCCTTTTTGGTTCCAGGTAGAACCCTTTTGGTTCCATTTATAACCCTTTTGAGTTCCATGTAGAACCCTTTACACAGAGGGTTCTGCATGGAACCCAAAAGAGTTCTACCTGGAACCAAAAAGGATTCTACCTGGAACCAAAAAGGGTCCTCCTATGGGGACAGCTGAAGAACGCTTTTGGAACCCTTTTTCTAAGAGTGTACAGCACTTTGGTTTAATGAACAATCTCTGTATGAGAAAGTAATTATTTCACTCTAAAGGATGAAATTGCAGAGGCTGCATTTCTTGTTGCCAGGGTGACGGGGGAGAATCAATGTAGCTGTGCAAGCCGGACTAAGTCAACAAGTTTTCCCAGGGCTGTCCAAAAGAGAAAGGGCGGGGGGGAGTAAAGAAAGAGAATTGCAGGCGATAAGATTAGTGTGTAAAGGGGGAGAGAGAAGGAGAGAGAAGGAGAGGGACTAGGGCAGAGGGCCATGTACGGGTCACACAGTGCAACTCTGAAAAGAACACATGCATCACATCTCATTCACACAAAAGGCTGAACTGGAGGAATACCCCATAAGGACAGCTGACACTGAAAATATGTCGCTAACTAACGTCATTGCTACTGATGCAAGGTCATTGTCCCAGTATGTTTTCAGCCCCAAAATAACAATCTTTCGTTCTGTTTTTCAGTTTTAACTTTTACATTCTTTACATCCCGTCAAAGAGATTCAAACTCAGCTACAGGGACCCGGCTGAAGCAGTCCAGCCTGGAAGTCACTTAGCTAGTTTCAATTCCTGTGTGAGAATACGTCAGGGCAGAGTGGTTGGCTTGCGTCCCAAATGGCACCCTAGTCATTATATAGAGAATAGGGCGCCCTTTGGGACACAAACTTGGTGAGCATGACAGGTCTGGGATCGTCATCAAGTGTTTTCTCTACTCTCGACTGTCTCGTGTTTTGTGTTACACCAAAACAAAATGGACCCTGGTCAAAATTAGTGCACTACAAAGTGAATAGGGTGCCATTCGGGGCGTGGTCTTTCTCTCCTCTCAGACTGACTCACCAGGCTGTTTTTTCTGTCCCACCAGGCATGGCAGCATTGGACAGCCGTGCCTCTGGGAGGATGGGCATGCGGGCCGTTGTGTATTACATGACCACCACGGTCATCGCAGTCTTCATCGGCATCGTCATGGTGCTCATCATCCACCCTGGGAAGGGCTCCAAGGAGGAATTCAAAAATCAGCAGAAGATCGAACAGGTCAGCCCTGCTGACGCTTTCCTGGACCTCATCAGGTAGGCCATAATTATTGTAGCGTATTCAGCGGGTGCCCCGACCGGGTCCAGCGATTGTCAGTTCAACACCTTAGCCGTTACGCCAAGAGATCTGAAACCTGCTGACGAGGTCACTAGGTGTTGGGTTAGAGTCACTACTGTACATTATACTGCTTCCTGTTGCTGTTCTGTTGTTGTTTCCTGTTGGTGTTCTGTTGTTGCTTCCTGTTTCTGTTGTTGTTTCCTGTTGATGTTCTGTTGTTGCTCCCTGTTGCTCTTCTGTTGTTGTTTCCTGTTGCTGTTCTGTTGTTGTTTCCTGTTGCTGTTCTGTTGTTGCTTCCTGTTGCTGTTCTGTTGTTGCTTCCTGTTGCTGTTCTGTTGTTGCTTCCTGTTACTGTTCTGTTGTTGCTTCCTGTTGCTGTTCTGTTGTTGCTACCTGTTGCTGTTCTGATGTTGCTTCCTATTTCTGTTCTGTTGTTGCTTCCTGTTGCTGTTCTGTTGTTGCTTCCTGTTGCTGTCTTGTTGTTGCTGTTCTATTGTTGCTTCCTGTTGCTGTTCTGTTGTTGCTTCCTGTTGCTGTTCTGTTGTTGCTTCCTGTTGCTGTTCTGTTGTTGTTTTCTGATTTCCTCTTGCATTCACATGAATGATCAGTTTGTCACTGTAAAGGAAAATAAAATGCAAGTACAACACTTTTGCTGTACTGAGATTTGATTGGTTTGTTTCTCTCTTCTAGAAACATGTTCCCTCCAAACATTGTGCAAGCTTGCACACAGCAGGTAAGTCCTTTTCTGTTCCACAATGTAAACCTGGACCGTACATCGATCTCACTGACAGATTTGAATGAAGGGAACAATGTGAAACCCAGATCAGTGCCGTATCCAGATAGTATTAATGAAGCCTAGTAATATAACCCATAGGGGCATATCAAAGTCCACTGCTTATGGCGAATACACTGAGTATACCAAACATTAATATAGAGTTGCACCTCCCCACCCCTTTTTGCCCTCAGAACAGCTTCAATTTGTTGGAGCATGGACTCTACAAGGTGTCAAAAGCATTCCACAGGGATGCTGGCCCATGTTGACTCCAATGCTTCCCACAGTTGTGTCAAGTTGGCTGGATGTCCTTTGGGTGGTGGACCATTCTTGATACACACGGGAAACTGTTGAGTGTGAAAAACCCAGCAGCATTGCAGTTCTTGACACAAACCGGTGCGCCTGGCATCTACTACCATACCCCATTCAAAGGCACTTAAATAATTGTGTTTTGCCCACACATACACAATCCATGTCTCAATTATCTCAAGGCTAGGAAATCCTTCTTTAACCTGTCTCCTCCCCTTCATCTACACTGATTGAAGTGGATTTAACAATTGACAAAAAAAAAGGGATCATCGCTTTCACCTGGATGCACCTGGTCGGTCTATGTCATGGAAAGGGCAGGTGTTCCTAATGTTTTCTACACTCAGTGTATATGACATATTATACCTATAATATAATATATATATGCCATTTAGCAGATGCTTTTATCCATAGAGACTTACAGTCATGCGTGCGTGCATTTTACATATCGGTGGTCGCAGGAATCAAACCCACTATCCTGGCATTGCAAGCGCCATTCGTTACCAACTGAGCTACAGAGGACCAGGTCTTTTATGTTATAAAGTGTGTTGGTTATTTCATTGTTAATCTGTTCATAGAAATCGACCTACCTGTATACAGTGCATTCAGAAAGTATTCAGACCCCCTGACTTTTTCCACATTTTGTTACATTACAGCGTTATTCTACAATTTATTAAATAAATAAAAATCCTCATCAATCTACACACAATACCCCATAATGACAAAGCGAAAACTGGTTTTTAGAAATTTTAGCACATTTATAAAATAGAAAAAACCGAAATACCTTATTTACATAAGTATTCAGACCCTTTGCTATTAGACTCGAAATTGAGGTCAGGTGCATCCTGTTTCCATTGATCATCCTTGAGATGCTTCTACAACTTGATTGGAGTCCACCTGTGGTAAATTCAATTGATTGGACATGATTTGGAAAGGCACACACCTGTCTACATAAGGTCCCACAGTTGACAGCGCATGTCAGAGCAAAAACTAAGTAATGAGGTCGAAGGAATTGTCCGTAGAGCTCAGAGACAGGATTGTGTCGAGGCACAGATCTGGGGAAGGGTACCAAAAAATGTCAGCAGCATTTAAGGTCCCCAAGAACACAGTGGCTCAGTGGTGTAAAGTACTTAAGTAAAAATACTTTAAAGTACTACTTAAGTCGTTTTTTTGGGTATCTGTACTTTACTTTACTATTTATATTTTTGACTACTTTTACTTTTACTGGGAGAACCTTCCAGAAGGACAACCATCTCTGCAGCACTCCACCAATCAGGCCTTTATGGTAGAGTGGCCAGTAAAAGACACATGACAGCCCACTTGGAGTTTGCTAAAAGGCACCTAGAGGACTCTCAGACCATGAGAAACAAGATTCTCTGGTCTGATGAAACCAAGATGGAACTCTTTGGCTTGAATGCCAAGCGTCACGTCTGGAGGAAACCTGGCAACATCCCTTCAGTGAAGCATGGTGGTGGTAGCATCATGCTGTGGGGATGTTTTTCAGCGGCAGGGACTGGGAGACTAGTCAGGATCGAGGGAAAGATGAACGGAGCAAAGTACAGAGAGAAATTTGATTAAAACCTGCTACAGAGCGCTCAGGACCTCAGACTGGGGCGAAGGTTCACCTTCCAACAGGATATCGACCCTAAGCACACAGCCAAGACATCGCAGGAGTGGCTTCGGGACAAGTCTCTGAATGTCCTTGAGTGGCCCAGCCAGAGCCCGGACTTGATCCCGATCGAACATCTCTGGAGAGACCTGAAAATAGCTGTGCAGCGACGCTCCCCATCCAACCTGACAGAGCTTGAGAGCATCTGCAGAGAAGAATGGGAGAAACTCCCCAAATACAAGTGTGCCAAGCTTGTAGCGTCATACCCAAGAAGACTTGAGGCTGTAATTGCTGTCAAAGGTGATTCAACAAAGTACTTAGTAAAGGGTCTGAAAACGCATGTAAATGTAATATTTCCGTTTTTGCTTTGTCATTATGGGGTATTGTGTGTAGATTGATGAGGGGGAAAAAAGATTTAATCCATTTTAGAATAAGGCTGTAACGTAACAAAATGTGGAAAAAGTCAAGGGGTCTGAATACTTTCCGAATACACTGTATATCTACAACACAAAAATCAATAAAGCTTTGCACCTTTGCCCTCCATTGCCCTCCAGTTTAAAACGCAGTACGGTAAGAGAGTGGTCCATGTGAAGATGACAGTGAACGACACCCTCTTCGTCCTGAACGGGACCCAGGGCCAGTATATCATGCGGGAGGAGGTGATCCCCATCCCGGGGCAGGTGAACGGGGTCAATGCCCTGGGTCTGGTGGTGTTCTCCATGTGCTTCGGTCTCATCATCGGCAACATGAAGGAGCAGGGCAAGCCCCTCAGGGACTTCTTTGACTGTCTCAACGAGGCTATCATGAGACTGGTGGCCATTATCATGTGGTGCGTGGTGCAGTTAGGCATGGTTTGAATTAGATATAGGGTGAAGTTGCCCCTAGACATTGATTTTGGTTCAGCGTTTAGCATTTTCCCCACTAATGCTTAAATGTATGATTGGGGGAGTGGAAGCTGATCCTAAATCTGTACCTAGGGGAAACCTCACCCCGGAGTGTTCAAATTACAAGGTGGCTGGGAATTACAGGGTGGCTGGGAATTACAGGCTGGTTGGGAATTAAAGGGTGGCTGGGAATTACAGGGTGGCTGGGAATTACAGGGTGGCTGGGAAATACAGGCTGGTTGGGAATTAAAGGGTGGCTGGGAATTAAAGGGTGGCTGGGAATTACAGGGTGGCTGGGAATTACAGGATGGTTGGGAATTAAAGGGTGGCTGGGAATTACAGGGTGGCTGGGAATTACAGGGTGGCTGGGAAATACAGGCTGGTTGGGAATTAAAGGGTGGCTGGGAATTACAGGCTGGTTGGGAATTACAGGCTGGTTGGGAATTAAAGGGTGCCGGTCTCTCACCCTTTTAATTTACCTCTATATCTATCCAATAAAGATAAAATACTTTGAAAAAATAAGCAAAGTATAACTTGGTGTTGTGCACTATGTAATGGTTGAAATGTGTTGAGCTTGACGGTTCTACAAAGACGTGATGTAGCTAATTATCAGCACTCGCTTGGTATTGTGAGCCTAAATTTTGACGTGGGATTTATAATGCATTTTTTTCTGCATCAGGTATGCACCCGTTGGTATCCTGTTTCTCATAGCTGGGAAGATAGTGGAGATGGATGACATCACAGAAATGGGCAGCCAGTTGGGCATGTACACTATAACAGTCATCACTGGCCTATCTATCCATGCCTTCCTGGTGCTGCCTACACTCTACTTTGTGATCACACGGAAGAATCCCTTTGTGTTCATCGGTGGAATCCTACAGGCTCTCATCACCGCATTGGGGACCTCATCTAGGTGAGTTGTCATGATGATAGACAGTAGATCTGCCTTTTCTGACTCCTAATGTCTCGTTTGTCTGTCTCTCTCTCTCGCTCTCTCTCTCTCCTTTCCTCCTGTTTCACCTCACCCTCAGCTCAGCCACGCTGCCCATCACCTTTAAGTGTCTGGAGGAGAACAACGGGGTGGATAAGAGAGTGACGCGCTTCGTGCTGCCAGTGGGCGCCACCATCAACATGGATGGCACCGCCTTGTATGAAGCTCTCGCGGCTCTCTTCATAGCCCAGGTCAACAACATGGACATGAACTTTGGACAGATCCTCACTATAAGGTATGTCCATCCAGTCCATTAACCAAGCTCTTTGGGGACGAATCGTGACTCACACTTAGTCTGCCACTAACATCAATGCAAATTCCTGGGCAAAGGAGGAGCTGCAGAGGTTGGTTTCCTTGAAACTGAATGAGTCAAGGGTTTGTTAAGCAACAGTGTGAGTGCTTGGAAATGAAACGTTTGTTACAGAAGCAATGTGTCCACAGAACTAGAATGAGTAGAATGGGCATCCCCATTCAAGTCAATTGTGACATATTGGGTAGACTGGCAGCCATTTTGAGTGTACCCATAGCCATAAAGCAGGAAGTAAAAGCAGGAAGTGTATTCATCTAATCCAGCATTTCCCAAACTCTGTCCTCAGGACCCCAAGGGGTGCACTTTTAGTTTTTTTGCCCTAACACTACACAGCTGATTAAAATTATCCAAGTTTGATGATTCGTTTATTATTTGAATCAGCTGTGTAGTGCTAGGGCAAAAAAACAAAACATGCACCCCTTGGAGTCCCGAGGACAGAGTTTGGGAAAACCCTGATTAATCTAATCTATTTCTTTGGTTGTGTCTTTGTCCTGTGGAATAGCATCACGGCCACTGCAGCTAGTATCGGTGCAGCTGGGATACCACAGGCTGGACTGGTCACCATGGTGATTGTGCTGACCTCTGTTGGACTGCCCACCGATGACATCAGCCTCATCATTGCAGTGGATTGGTTCCTGTGAGTACAGTCTATTTTCTGAAAACAATTCTTTCTAGTTTGAGTGACATTCCCTTCCCATTCCATTCTCCCCCAATCCATCTGTTTCTGATTCTATCAACATCTGATTCCTCTAGAGATCTCATGCATGGGCTCTACCGGCTATGCATTTCCGCTTTAATAACTGAGGTTATTTAAACATACCCATTGTGTTCAACGACAATCATAGCATCCATCCCAGTTTGTGAAATGATACACCTGGTTTCAGTTTGCCAAATCTCCAATGGAAAACAAACAGGTTTTGTCTGTAAGGAATAGGCTTGGTGGTGCATGCCTTTGCAAAATGTCACACCAAAGCTTTGCCTCTGTGCAAACCTTTCCTTTTCTTTGGGGGAGAAAAATATGTTAGAAAAGGGTCCCTTGTAGGAAAGCTGAAAGAGTAATATTCTAAGAGTGTTCTATTCCCTTGTCTGCACGGTATATTATCCCTAACCACCGGACTCCCTCCATTTCATTCAGGGACAGGTTGCGTACCACCACTAATGTATTGGGAGACTCGATCGGCGCAGGTATTGTTGAGTATCTGTCTCGTCATGAGTTACAATCCAAGGATGCGGAGATGGGGAACTCTGTGGTTGAGGAGAAAGACAAGAAATCCTACCAGCTCATCGCCCACGAGAACCAGTATGAAAATGAGAAACCTCCAGACAGTGAGACCAAGATGTAGGACTACACTTTGAACACTCGATAGTCCAGCATGAACAACTCTGAGGATATAAAGGCTTTTTGTGTGTTCTGTAATCTTTACAGACGTTAGTGATACATTTCATATTTGGTGTTTTTTATCCCATGGTAATGGGAAGCAACCCATATCGATCCTCTAAACACTTTTTTTTTTTTTACGATATTGTTTGTTTAGACCAAAAAGCTAAACCAAGAGTATATACAGTGTGTATTTTATTTGATCAAGAGTTCTGCAGCTGTTCGTGCTGATTAGATTTCATTGAATAACTTCTGCAGCTGTTCGTGCTGATTAGATTTCATTGAATAACTTCTGCAGCTGTTCGTGCTGATTAGATTTCATTGAATAACTTCTGCAGCTGTTCGTGCTGATTAGATTTCATTGAATAACTTCTTGATATTAATCTAATCAAGAAGATACAGTGGGGTCTGAAATTATTGACACCCTTGATAAAAATGAGCAAAAATGACTGTATCAAATAAATAGAGTGATATCGTATGCAACAAAAAAAACGGAAATTCTATTTTTTTTTACTAATAGAATCGTGCGGGGAAATAGATTTTGTTTAACAAGTAATGTATTTTTTTTCTCCAAAAGGTAGGGGTCAAAATGATTGACACCCATGTTTTCAATACCTTTTAATACCTCACCTTGCGAAGATAGTGGCACTGAGCCTTTTTCTAAAATGTTTTATGAGTTAGAGAACACATTGGGGGATCTTAGACCATTCCTCCATACAGAATCCTTCCAGATCCTTGATATCCTTCATATGTGATTATATACTGCCCTCTTCAATTCAAACCACAGGCATTTTCATGTCATCCAGCAAATGTAAAAGCCTTGAGTTTGCTAAATGGCATTGGCACTTGGACTAGAACCGGTGCTTTGGTCAAATGACATGAAAATAGAGCTCTTTGGCCACACAACAGTGGTGGGTTTGGTGTCAAATGAGAATGCATAATCAGAAAATAACCCCATACCTATGTAAAATATGGTGGTGGAGCTTTCATTTGATGGGGCTATTTTGCTTCCACTGGTCCTGGGGCCCTTTTTAAGGTCAACGGCATCATGAATTTATCCAGTAACAGGACATTTTAGCCACAAAGAAATGGTTAATTGGTAACAAAATCTACATTTTGCAATGGCCATCTCAGTCTCCGGACTTGAAACCCATTGAAAACCTGTGGTTTGAATTGAAGAGGGCAGTCCATAAGACTAAGGATATCAAGGATCTGGAAGGATTCTGTATGGAGGAATGGTCTTAGATCCCCCCCAATGTGTTCTCCAACTCATAAAACATTTTAGAAAAATGCTCAGTGCCATTATCTTCGCAAGGTCAGATTAAAAAAAAAAGTTATTACCCATTAAACAAAAATATATTTCTCTGAGCAATTGTATTAGTACAAAATAATATAATTTAAAAAAGAAATGGAGAATACAATATAGCTCAGTATTTGAATTATTTTATACAGTAATTTTTGCTCATCTTGATCATGGGTGTCAATAATTTCGGACACCACTGTAAATCAATGGCCTAGTATGGATTACAGACCTAAAATGTGGAACTTCTGAATGAGATACCCTGCAAACAATAACAAGTCATTAGGACATCCCCAGGATGTCACAAAATGGCCGCCTAAAGTCGTCAGGACGTTGTGTCATGGTCCCCTGGAGGTTTTTGTCTAGTTCCCAGTTTGTCCCAGGGACGTCACCTAATGTTTGCAAAGAAATGTTCCACCCGCCCCCGCCCCTAGTTTCATTACACATTACCCCTTGTTCCTGTTGCCAAGCCCATCAAGGCCCTGATTGGTGAACCACTGATCCAGTCACAGCTCTTTGTCTTTTGGCAACGCTAGAGAGGTTTCTGTTTGTAAAACTGCCAAAATATTAGTTTCAACTAGAGGTGGGAGTTGAACAGCATGACATTTTCTCATAATCGTACCAAAAACATAAACAATTTCTGTATGTTACAATTTTGGTCATGCCTTTTTTGTATAAAGATATACAGGGATCCCTGTTAAGGTTGAACAAGTTTCATGATTTGATACTGAAACCCTAAAACCCTGTCTAAGGGCTCTATTTTAACAAATGCAATGTAATGGTACATCTTAGCGCTGGTGGTAGCGTTATAGGTTCGAGGGTGTGTCAGATTTTTTGTTGTTGCTATTTTCACAACCGTAATTATGGCCGCAATAGCTGGAGGTGGCACTAAAGGGCTGGGTTTTGATGAATAAACAAGTTGTGGGTGTGTCGAGGCTTGGCCCCTCACTGGCCAATCAGAACATGCTCCATGGCTAAATAACTTATGTGGTTGCTTCAAGTTGTGTATTTACGATCTTTTATGTATTGTGTTGTCATCACATCTAATGCGAATGTTAGTCCATTATAGCCTAGTTCCTTAAATAGCCTGCCCCATATTAGCTAAATATGATGACAACATTGTTCTAATTGCATTGCTTCAGTTTGGTATACATTGTTAAACATAGGCTGTAGCGTTCTCACTAATATAGGGGCTAGGCGTACTGTTTATTTCAGTCTGGACATGCAAAACGTAGTCAATAAGCAATATTACATTCACTAGGCTATTGCTAAAGCCTAAGAAGACAGTATATCATTCTAATCAAATACAGTTACAGGCACCATAATACAGACAAGGCAACTTAGACTATGGAGGGTTTTACTCACATCCGAACTTTTCACAGGAGCTGGATAAAGATCCATCATCCAATATAAAGAGGAAGGGGGAATGTCCACTCACCTTTATACTGCTCGCAAATGTCATGTTTTATAAACATCATGGAACCATCTTACAGATCATATTTGCACTTCTCCAGAAATAGAAGATGAAATTGCATTGCATTTGAGCCTTGTACGTTCTCACCATAAACCCATGGAAGGTGAATCTTTCTAATAGGTTTATCAAGTTAGTCAGAAGCATGATATGATAAATCGCTTCTCTCGTTCCATGGCACCGTGTGCACACATAGGCCTAAATGTCTTTACGCAGAATATTTGCAGGTCTATACAAATACTAGGCTCCTATCAATTGTATCGTTGCCAATGTGCAAGGCAGATTCTCAAAAAAGTCGGCCATTGATATGGCATTATAGGAGGACTGAATAATTTGGAGGAGCGTGTCTTTGGTAATCGGAGAAGGGGCGCTCTTTGAAAACGGGGATGGATATCCTAGTTGAACAAGCGAAATTCAGGTAGACCATTTAAACCCCCTTTAATCATAGGCTACTTGGCTAATGGCCAGGATAAAAAGCAGCACCTATGTGATGCTGCTAAACCAGCCTTGATTAAGGGGAGGATAGGTTATGCTTGGTTTTCTCTAAAATTAAACGAACTAGGGGGGAAACCAATCGTTTTTTTATGTTTCTAAATACGACATTTACCGGCACAAAAGGCACATCTCTCCTTCCATGGCGTCATGGCTGGATTGCTGCGCTTCCTTTCTCAAAATGAATGCCATTATCAACTGTGTTACATGTTAAGACCTGCTTTTTGTAGGTTTTAAAACTTCCCTTTAGCGCTGCTAAAATTGTAACTTTTGCGCTTGTTTTTAAGGACACACCTCAAATATTGCCACCCCTCCCACCTCAGCTCCATCGAGCTGATGTTAAACAGCTAAATTGCCAAACCTGGCGTTAGGGCTGGAAAATGCTAGTTCGCCCGTTTTTACATGATGAAATTGCAAACTAACGTGGCTTTGACACTTTCACCTCCTTAGAGCCAGATGTAAATAGAGCCCTAAATGTACTTGGTACTTTTCAGTTTTTATACTTTTTAGTCTATTATACTCATAGAGATCCTATTACATTGTAATTCCTAATTCTATGGTTATACTGTTGTAATGATTGGGCAGAAGAAAACCTAGAATTTAGAATTGAGTGTGGTTGTTATGTAACATACCCAAAAGGTGCGACAAATGAAACTTGAATTAACATGAAAATTGAATGAACTAATACAAAATGTAATCAGGCTCTAAAGATAGCTCTAAAACTCATATAGAGAGAAGTTTACATTTATTTTCAATGTCTTTGCTAGAAATTGCTTTGTATAGAAAATAGGTTTTGATATATTTACATTACATTTAAATTTTACATTTTAGTCATTTAGCAGACGCTCTTATCCAGAGCGACTTACAGTTAGTGAATACATATTATTTTTAATACTGGCCCCCCGTGGGAATCGAACCCACAACCCTGGCGTTGCAAACGCCATGCTCTATCAACTGAGCTACATCCCTGCCGGCCATTCCCTCCCCTACCCTGGACGACGCTGGGCCAATTGTGCGCCGCCCATGAGTCTCCCGGTCGCGGCCGGCGGCGACAGAGCCTGGATATAGAACATGTAGGTACCTACAAATTAACTGTAGATTTGAAGAGTAAAATATCACTTGAGGAGGATGACTGCTGTGAAGTTGCTGTAAAGACATTCCTTTGAGAACTAGAGAACTAGAAGAACCTCCCTAGCTATTAAGAACCTCCCTAGCTATTAAGAACCTCCCTAGCTATTAAGAACCTCCCTAGCTATTAAGAACCTCCCTAGCTATTAAGAACCTCCCTAGCTATTAAGAACCTCCCTAGCTATTAAGAACCCCGTAGCTATTAAGAACATCCCTAGTTATTAAACAACTCCCTGAGTGTGTCCCAAATGGCACCCCAGTCCCTATATACATAGTAGCCTATTTATATTACACTATTTTTGGCCAGAGCCCTAAAGCAGTGCACTATAAGGGAATTGTGTGCCATTTGGGACGCATCCCAAATCCCATATCTACACCGGCTGATAAGTGAAACTGAAGCTATGTGAAACAACCTTGTGAAAAGATTTGAGGAGTTCCATTTGTTTACAATTGATCTTGGTGTCATGTTTGATATGTTTCTTTGTTAGAGCTTGCAATAAATAATGAAAACACAAAAATCCCCCCAAAACTGAAAGCAAATGTAGATTTTTCTTGTATAGATTTGAATAAAACATGGACCTTAAAAGACTGGTGTCATTTTGTGTTTCCTCATCGGTCCTCTTCTCTACTTGTACTTTTATGTTGTTTATGATAAAACATGTACAAATCAAAACAACCATGTGATCTGATATTCTTGAAAATGATTATATGCACATTGGCATAGGAATACAGGTTTTAAATGTAGCGAGAGGAATATATATATATTTTTTAAATGCCCCCCCCCAAAAAAAAATGCTAACCTCCCCTGTTATTGTAATGGTGAGAGGTTTGCATGTCTTGGGGTATGATATTTGTGCGTCTGTAACCTTCTTACTCATCATTATTCACGATTGTACAAAATGTGCTGTAATGTCTAAATGGTTCACCCGATATGGATGAAAATACCCTCAACTTAAAGCTGACAGTCTGCACTTTAACCTCATCGTCATTGTATCACTTCAAATCCAAAGTGCTGGAGTACAGAGCCAAAACAACAACAAATGTGTCACTGTCCCAATACCTTTGGAGCTCACTGTATATGTTTGTGTAGCGTGAGGCAGCTTGATGTACAAGTACTCCCCCTGGACAGGACGCTAGTCTATGTAAGATGCAGTAGGTTAAAATAAATACTATGGGCACAGCGTAAAATACTCATCACCAATCAAAAAGTATAATTCATGCAGCTACAGTGGGGAGAACAAGTATTTGATACACTGCCGATTTTGCAGGTTTTCCTACTTACAAAGCATGTAGAGGTCTGTAATTTATATCATAAGTACACTTCAACTGCGAGAGACGGAATCTAAAACAAAAATCCAGAAAATCACATTGTATGATTTTTAAGTAATGAACTTGCATTTTATTGCATGACATAAGTATTTGATACATCAGAAAAGCAGAACTTAATATTTGGTACAGAAACCTTTGTTTGCAATTACAGAGATCATACGTTTCCTGTAGGTCTTGACCAGGTTTGCACACACTGCAGCAGGGATTTTGGCCCACTCCTCCATACAGACCTTCTCCAGATCCTTCAGGTTTCGGGGCTGTCGCTGGGCAATACAGACTTTCAGCTCCCTCCAAATATTTTCTATTGGGTTCAGGTCTGGAGACTGGCTAGGCCACTCCAGGACCTTGAGATGCTTCTTACGGAGCCACTCCTTAGTTGCCCTGGCTGTGTGTTTCGGGTCGTTGTCATGCTGGAAGACCCAGCCACGACCCATCTTCAATGCTCTTACTGAGGGAAGGAGGTTGTTGGCCAAGATCTCGCGATACATGGCCCCATCCATCCTCCCCTCAATACGGTGCAGTCGTCCTGTCCCCTTTGCAGAAAAGCATCCCCAAAGAATGATGTTTCCACATCCATGCTTCACGGTTGGGATGGTGTTCTTGGGGTTGTACTCATCCTTCTTCTTCCTCCAAACACGGCGAGTGGAGTTTAGACCAAAAAGCTCTATTTCTGTCTCATCAGACCACATGACCTTCTCCCATTCCTCCTCTGGATCATCCAAACTTCAGACGGGCCTGGACATGCGCTGGCTTGAGCAGGGGGACCTTGCGTGCGCTGCAGGATTTTAATCCATGACGGCGTAGTGTGTTACTAATGGTTTTCTTTGAGACTGTGGTCCCAGCTCTCTTCAGGTCATTGACCAGGTCCTGCCGTGTAGTTCTGGGCTGATCCCTCACCTTCCTCATGATCATTGATGCCCCACGAGGTAAGATCTTGCATGGAGCCCCAGACCAAGGGTGATTGACCGTCATCTTGAACTTCTTCCATTTTCTAATAATTGCGCCAACAGTTGTTGCCTTCTCACCAAGCTGCTTGCCTATTGTCCTGTAGCCCATCCCAGCCTTGTGCAGGTCTACAATTTTATCCCTGATGTCCTTACACAGCTCTCTGGTCTTGGCCATTGTGGAGAGGTTGGAGTCTGTTTGATTGAGTGTGTGGACAGGTGTCTTTTATACAGGTAACAAGTTCAAACAGGTGCAGTTAATACAGGTAATGAGTGGAGAACAGGAGGGCTTCTTAAAGAAAAACTAACAGGTCTGTGAGAGCCGGAATTCTTACTGGTTGGTAGGTGATCAAATACTTATGTCATGCAATAAAATGCAAATTAATTACTTAAAAATCATACAATGTCATTTTCTGGATTTTTGTTTTACATTTACATTACATTTTAGTCATTTAGCAGACGCTCTTATCCAGAGCGACTTACAGTTAGTGAGTGCATACATTATTTTTTTCATTTTACATTCCGTCTCTCACAGTTGAAGTGTACCTATGATAAGAATTACAGACCTCTACATGCTTTGTAAGTAGGAAAACCTGCAAAATCGGCCGTGTATCAAATACTTGTTCTCCCCACTGTACATAATGTAATTGATATGAACATAAGCCTGTAACAGAGTGTGGTTTCTAATATTATAGTGTAGATTTCCACTTCACACGTGTCCCAAAAGTACAATATATGATAAATGGTCATGTGAAGGGAGAAACTGGAGGTGCCACGTCACAATGGGGTTCGGTGGGAGTGTGTAAGGCTCAAATGGATCAGGAGCTGATTGGACCTTAGCTGTGACACATGTGAATACATTGTGTTTTGCTGACATCTTGAGGACATGTTTATAACTGCTTCTTCACTTGATTTTCAAACGCTCTTCAGTAAACCTCATTATTCTAATGCCATTCAGTGTATTTGATTCAGCCTAAAAAGCACCAGCTTGTGAACTCCCATACAAAGATAAATATGCATTTAAAATATATTTTTGGGTGCATTTTAAGGATACATGTAAAATATTTAAAATTGGCCTAACATATTTTTCAAAAATATATTTAAAGGTCCAATGTAGCCGTTTCTTTTTTTTGGAATATCAAATCATTTCTGGGCAACAATTAAGAACCTTACTGTGATTGTTTTCAATTAAAATGGTCAACAACAAAAAAATAGCTTCTTAGCAAAGAGCAATTTCTCAAGCAAGAATTTTGCTAGGACTGTCTGGGAGTGGTCTGAGTAAGGAGGGAAAAACTCAGAACTAGTTATTATTGGCAGAGAGGTTTGGAACTCTTTCTTATTGGTCTATTAACTAATTTACCTCCTGGTGATGTCACCAGGCAGGTCAAAGCTCCATCCCACCAAAACAGGCTGACATTTCAGGCGGTCTTTTCAAACAGCTCTTACACTGAACGGGCATTATCATCATTTTCACAATTTCACAGTATTATACCAACCTTATAGTGTGGAAATATATATAAAACATAGGGAAATCTAGTTTTTGACTGTACTAGGCCTTTAATAGATTTAAAATACATTTTTGACATATTGCATATATACATGTACCACCTTTCAAGATGCTACTCCTTCTTCCTTGCACATGCGTCCTCCTCCTCCCAGCGGGAGTCAAGATAGAGGTGTTTAGAGCCCAGCATGTAGGGGGAATGAAGCAAAAAAAAAGAAACACCATTCTAAAATGCAGACCACACATGCGAGCGGTTTCATGAGCTAGGTTTCCATCCAATTGGTGACAGATTTTCATGTGAATATTCAAAAATCTGCATAAAAACAGTATGCTCATTTTCCCACCAGAGATGTGTTTCCATCAAGCTGACTTTTTGCGGATAAAAGGCTGTGCGTGATGACGTAGTGCACATAAAAATAACTTTTGCAGATATATTCCCATGTACCGGATACAAAATATGTTAAATGGGTTTTCATCACATTTTCAACTCAATTGATGGTGTTGTCACACACACACACAAAAAAATGTTTTAGGCTATGGCGAATGTGCCCACTTTGGTATTGCCACATGTGCCTTAGCCGACAGCTCGCAGATACAGTGCGGGTATAACCTACGTCACGTGTCAAACTCATTCCACGGAGGGCCGAGTGTCTGCAGGGTTTCACTCCTCCCTTGTACTTGATTGATGAATTAAGGTCACTAATTAGTAAGGAACTCCCCTCACCTAGTTGTTTAAGTCTTAACTGAACGGAAAAACCTAAATCCAGCAGGATTGTAGGAAGATTGATGTATTATCTGGAACATAGTGGACTATTAAGTCCATAGCAGAGTGGATTCAGAAAAGGAAGGACTAGCCTTGATGCATTAGTTAAAGTTAGTACTGAGGTGACCAAAGCCTTGGCAATGAAGGAATTGATGTCAATAGTATATTTTGATATTGAAAAAGCATATGATACAAAGTGGTGGGAAGGTTTACTGATTAAATTGAATGGAATGGGTATTAGTGGGAGAATGTATAACTGGATTACGGATTTCTTGTTTGACCTAACCTTCCAGGTCAGGGTGGGATTGGAGTTATCAAGAGAATATGAGGTGGAAAATGGAACTCCACAGGGTAGTGCTATTAGTCCTATCTTATTCACATTGATGATTGATGATATCTTTGGGATATCAGACAGGGGTGGCGTTATACAGTGAATTCAGAAAGTATTCAGACCCCTTGACTTTTTCCACATTTTGTTATGTTACAGCCTTATTCTTAAATGGATTTTTTTTTAATGTCCTCATCAATCTACACACAATACCCAATAATGACAAAGCGAAAACAGTTTTTTTTAAATGTTTGCAAATGTGTTAAAAATTAAAATAAAACAGGAATTTCTTATTTACATAAGTATTCAGACCCTTTGCAATGAGACTCGAAATGGAGCTCAGGTGCATCCTGTTTCCATTGATCATCCTTGAGATGTTTCTACAACTTGATTGGAGTCCACCTGTGGTAAATTAAATTGATTGGACATGATTTGGAAAGAAACATACTTGTCTATATAAGGTCCCACAGTTAACAGTGGATGTCAGAGCAAAAACCAAGCCATGAGGTTGAAGGAATTGTCCGTAGAGCTCAGAGACAGGATTGTGTCGAGGCACAGATCTGGGGAGGGTACCAAAACATTTCTGCAGCATTGAAGGTCCCCAAGAACTCAGTGGCCTCCATCATTCTTAAATGGAAGAAGTTTGGAACCACCAAGACTTCCTAGAGCTGGCCTCCCGGCCAAACTGAGCAATCAGGGGAGAAGGGCCTTGGTCAGGGAGGTGACCAAGAACCCGATGGTCACTTTAACAGAGCTCCAGAGTTCCTCTGTGGAGATGGGAGACCCTTCCAGAAGGACAACCATCTCTGCAGCACTCCACCATTCAGGCCTTTATGGTAGAGTGGCCAGACGGAAGCCACTCCTCAGTAAAAGGCACATGACAGCCCACTTGGAGTTTGCCAAAAGGCACCTAAAGGACTCTCAGACCATGAGAAACAAGATTCTGGTCTGATGAAACCAAGATTGAACTCTTTGGCCTGAATGCCAAGCGTCACGTCTGGAGGAAACCTGGCACCATCCGTACGGTGAAGCATGTTGGTGGCAGCATCATGCTGTGGGGATGTTGTTCAGTGGCAGGGACTGGGAGACTAGTCAGGATCGAGGGAAAGATGAACAGAGCAAAGTACAGAGAGATCCTTGATGAAAACCTGCTCCAGAGCGCTCAGGACCTCAGACTGGGGTGAAGGTTCACCTTCCAACAGGACAACGAACCTAAGCACACAGCCAAGACAACGCAGGAGTGGCTTTGGGATAAGTCTCTGGATGTCTTTGAGTGGACCAGCCAGTGCCCGGACTTTAACCAGATCTAACATCTCTGGAGAGACCTGAAAATAGCTGTGCAGCGACACTCCCCATCCAACCTGACAGAGCTTGAGAGGATCTGCAGAGAAGAATGGGAGAAACTCCCCGAATACAGGTGTGCCAAGCTTGTAGCGTCACACCCAAGAAAACTTGAGGCTGTAATCGCTGCCAAAGGTGCTTCAACAAAGTACTGAGTAAAGGGTCTGAATACTTATGTAAATGTGATATTTCCGTTTTTTATTTTTAATAATGTGATGTGTGGTTTAGAAGGAGTCAGGCGCAGGAGGGTAAATCTCAGAATAACTGGTTTATTCCGTAACACAGCGGTATGCAGCAATGCGTAAAACACTCCAGTGCGGAAATACGGTGCACTGGAAAACAACAAGGCACACAGGTGAAATATCCTGACGATACAAAATACAAAAGAGCTCTACCGAGCTATAGTCATCTCCACAATAAACAATCACACACAAAGACAAGGGGGCAGAGGGAATACTTATACAGGTACTGATGAGGGGATATGAACCAGGTGTGTGTAATAAACAAGACAAAACAAATGGAATAATGAGATGAGGAGCGGCAGTTGCTAGAAGGCCGGTGACGACGAACGCCGAAGCCTGTCCGAACAAGGAGATGAGGCAGCTTCGGAGGAAGTCGTGACAAATACATTTGCAGAAATGTCTAAAAAACTGTTTTTGCTTTGCCATTATGGGGTATTGTGTGTAGATTGATGAGGGGAAAAAATACAATTTAATTCATTTTAGAATAAGGGCTGTAACGTAACAAAATGTGGAAAAAGTCAAGGGGTCTGAATACTTTCCAAATGCATTGAATGCAGATGATGGTGCGAAGATGTCAGTGTTCAATTATATGGAGAACAAATGAAAATAATTTAAGTATTTTGGGCTATGGTTTGTTGAAAAGCTTATATGGAGACAATAGTTGGTCATGACTGGGGGGCAGATAGGCAGTCTTTACCGAATAGTTATTGTACTTTGATGAGATCGTCTATAGATTATGGGTGCTTTGTATATGGTTCTGCGGCTTTTACATTGCTGTTGCGCCTTTGATAGAATGCAAGCGAAGGCACTCATGATGTGCGATGGTGCATTTAAAACTACACCGGTTGAGGCATTACAAGTAGATACTGGGGAAATGCCGCTATCCCTTAGAAGAGTTTAGCTAGCCCTGGCATACTGGGCAAGACTGAAGGGTAGTACGGTAGATCATCCTACACTGACAGTATTGGAAGACTTCTGGGAATATGAATGATATCAAAAGAGGGGTTTTGGGCCCAGAAATGGGAAAAAGGGTTGATGAATATGGACTCAGAGATATTGTTATAGGGCCATCTGTGGCAATAGGAAAAGTGCCACCGTGGTTTTATACAAGACCACATGTTGATCTTAACCTGATAGAAGAAAAGAAACAATAGTAATTAGTTGTATTCTTGTCTTGCGGTGTATACAGATGGTTCAAAGGATCCCATGAATGGGAAGACAGGAGCAGGTGGATTTATTCCTGAGTTTGATGTTTAATCTATGCAAGAGACTAACTAATGATGTATCTGTATATTCAACAGAAATGGTTGCGATAATTGTTGGATTGCAATGGATAGAGGAGGCGTAACCAAGAAGAGTAGTAATATGTTGGGACTCTGCATCAGTTTTGTGTAGTTTAAGATCTGGAAAGTCAGAACTTGGGGATATATGGTTAAAACTAATGATGCTGTTGTTATGGTTACAAAGAAATGGTATTGAAATTCAGTTCTGTTAGATTCTGGCTCATACAGGAGTTAATGTAAATAATATAGTAGATATAATAGCAAAAAGAGCAGTGAAAAAGAATATTGTGGATTTACAGGTGCAGTTGGGTAGAGAGGAAATTAAAATATTGATTTGGAAAAATGGGTTAGATTGCTGGCAGAGACAATGGGATGAAAGTAGTAAGGGCAGACATTTTTATAGTACAAGGAAATCTGTACGGGAGACAGTGTCATAATGGGAACAGAAGGGAGGAGGTTATGCTGTGTAGGATGAGATTAGGGCATACAGGATTTAATTCATCTGAAATTCATCTGAAATTGAAATTGATAGGGAAACATGGTACTGGAATGTGTCATGGCTGTATGGTAGAGGAAACGGTTGAACACCTATTATTATTTTGTGAACTGTATGTTGTAGAAAGGGAGAGGTTGTTTGACAGGGTCAGAGAGGTTGTACGGGAATGGGGAGTGGGTGGTATTTTGGGTGGGGATGATGGGATAGTGAGGTTTGTAGGGAATTATTTTATTAGAAATGCAGGGTTAGTTAAGAGAATATAGGGATGTAGATAGGTCGTGACCGGCCTCACACTCCAGTACAGTAGTTGGCGGTGTATGCACCTACCAGTTGGTTGCGATTTGCCAAATAAAAGTTGAAGAAGAAGAAGACAATCCAGCAGACATTAGGCCCTCTATGGAATGACTTGGACACCCCTGGCCTACATGATGAGATTATTATGGACAAAACAGTACGATTATTTATATTTGTCGAACGGCAGCCAAGCATTGATCATCATGTCACCAGAATAAGACCCTCGATATTTATTGGAAAGGAGCATCAAGCTTATCACCTTGCCCTTTCACCACCCTGTGAAGTTCATCATAACTTATTTCATCTGTAGCCTAATAAACTGCATGCATTCCTGAGTCGTAGTGGGAGGACCACACAACATGTCATCCCGTGACTCCAAGTTTAGCCTACTTTGATATTATGGTTGTTATATCAATATTTGCTCGTAAAAGCGGTTCCACTAACATTTCTCGCATAATTAGTTTTACCAACACAAAAAGATCCCGCCTTGTCTAGCATATTTTGTTTTGTCGACATTTGGAAATGTCCATCAGGCCTGTTGTGAAGTTCTTTATCCAACGTACTTTACTCGCATAAAAACGTTGGATGGAAACCTGGTTAGTGGAGGGAAAGTGGACGAAAATGCGCTTGTATGAAATGACTCTCCTCCAATCACACGTCATCAGGCAAATGAAGTTTACAGAGTGGAATCCCTAAATGAATGTATAAAGTGATAAAACTAATTGAGCTAGTTGTGCAAGACATTTGATAGATAAAAGGATAAGTAGCATATCGTTTTTAAATGTTTGCATGCTTTTCTACTTCGAGAAACAGTAGCTGATTCAAAAGGGGTGTGGCAGATTTCAAAAATCTTCTGTAAAGGAGTCGGTTAGGATACGCTTGTGTTTCCTCGCCAAAAGGAGGCTACTAAATTAATTAACACACTCCTCGACCACCTATTGGTTTCAGGGTCACGGAGGAGAGAGCACGGACTTTTGCCCAAATGAGAAAACCCCAGGGAAGGAAGGCTCCAAGATGCTGCTCTTTTTTCCCTGCATGTCCTTCTTCTTCTGCTTCTTCTTCTGCTTCTTCTTCTTCTTCGTCTTCTTCTTCTTCTTCTTCTTCTTCTTCTTCTTCTTCTTCTTCTTCTTCTATGGTATTATGGCGGTCCGCAAACAAACGTAAGAGGTGCATGCCGCCACCTACTGTACAATTAATTATACTTGGTGATACAAAAAAACTATTAGCCCTAATAAAAAAACACCACCCCATTCCACTATTTAACCCTATCTAATCCTACATCAGGCCAACTGCCTGGGAGAACAGAACACTACCATTCAACACCCTCTGTAACTCTTCTGCAGTAAAATCTCGTAATCCCAAGTATTTCTCTGCAGCTGCCAGCACAACATCTATTTTCCATGACATACGTTCTATTTCTGTGGTACAGTTGATAACCAAGGCTATGAATGCTAAGAAGTCAGATTTACTGAAGCACATATTATTCCAGTCACTCTCTATTGGCCTCGGCCTACTCACAGGGATCCTCTCAGGATCCCTCGCCCTGGACCCATCTTCCTCTATTACTCTCTGCACTGCCTCAACATACAACACCTTCTGTATTACTCTGATCCTGGCAACCTCAACCTGTCTTTCTCTCACCGGACACTTCTGATCTCCAGCACCATGGGTACCGATACAATTAACACACACAACTTTTCCCACCGATACTACACATTCCTTTGCCTCATGCCCTCCTGCACACTTCTCACATCTAGGAATATCCCTCCTACACACTGCTGCTACATGACCATAAGCTTGGCACCTAAAACACTGTAATGGGTTCGGGACAACATCTCTCACGGGATCACTTGACACATCCTAACTTGACTTTGAAGACTCTGCATCAAAACTCAGCAGAACAGACAGTGTCTTCTCTTTTTCACCACGCTCTCCATCGGGTCTGCGTCGGACCAAACGGAGGGCATCACATACACCGGGAATCTTCCATTTCAGTTGATCCTCCTCAACACTTAACACTACTCCAGTTATCATTCCTTTCAATGGCGCCCTGCTCCGGAGAGCAAAGCAAGTCACACTTCTTGTCCCTAGGCATGTGGTTTGGAGCGCCCGCTCCCTCTGGACGGAAGAAATGTAAGAAATCATCACGAGTCCACTTGGAGTTACTTTCACCGACTCAACAGTCCCCAACCTCTTCTCCACCCAACCTGACATCACATATGGATCCGCCAGAAGGCAATGATACATTCTCTCCAAAAATGTCACTCCCACTGGGCCAGAATCCTCTTTATCATCATTGGGAAGAGGCTTGACCTAGGCCATCTTCACCACACCTGCCACCGCAGGCAATTCATCCTCACTCTTGTCAGATTAAGTGTTGTGATTTATCCAACGTCCTCTCTTTGAATGAGAGGTTCCCTCTCCAAGTGGTACAACTAACTCCTTTCTCCTTCCTCCTCAGTAAGCCCTTTAAACTAAATTCCTGTATCCCCTTCTCCCTCATACTGGATCTCAGTCTCTCTCTTTCCCTCTCATACTGCCCACACTGTATCAGTCTCTCTCTTTCCCTCTCATACTGCCCACACTGTCTCAGTCTCTCTCTTTCCCTCTCATACTGCCCACACTGTCTCAGTCTCTCTCTTTCCCTCTCATACTGCCCACACTGTATCAGTCTCTCTCTTTCCCTCTCATACTGCCCACACTGTATCAGTCCATGCTCCACTGTCTTTATTTCCTTGCAGTAATCACACCTTCCGGTTGGATGCTTTCCTGTCACTGCAAGGCTCCTCCTTCCTCCCTGCATGACTTGAGTGAAGCCAATGCAGCCGCCAGCCGCTAAGGGCGCAAGTATTTACAACACATCAACACAGGGAAGGAAGGCTCCAAGATGCTCCTCCCTCCTGAAACCAATGTAGCCCAGCTGGTAAGGGTACAAGTAGCTCAGAAGTAGCTCCTCATAAAGAATGATAGAGGCCTCTAGTGGCCAAAAGGCTGTGTTAGCATGGGCAGGGCCATTAAGGGCTTCCACCATTTTAATGTAGTCAACTGGGTGGGACTTCCAACTTCATTGGCTGAAGAGGAGGGATCAGCCAATCGTGAAGAAGAAGAAGGAAATTGACTACTTCAAAATGGAGATAGCCTCAATGGCGCTGCCCATGCTGTCATGGACGCTATAATGGCACGGATACAAAGATGAGTCCTCTATGTCTATGCTCCTCCTCCATCTCTCGCCTCCTCTTTCCTCCCCGCTCCTACTTCTTCCTCCCCGTGGGAGCTGAGTGAACCCAACGCTGCCGCTATGTGTGCCAGCAGCTCACTACACATCAACACAGGGAAGGAAGGCTCCAAGATGCTGCTACTCTCTCCCTGCGCAAGTCTTTCCTCTAATGACATTCTAATTCAATATTTGATTGCTCAATAAATTAAATTGAGAGACTGTAAAATACACAGAATTACAAAAACCTTTACATAGAGATTGACAGATTCATAGTTTTTAAACAGTAAATGACATACAATCCTGACAAAAATTATAAAGGAGACAGACTAACGTAACCAAGTTGACCAACACAATCAGTGACAGCACAAAAATCAGCCCCACCTTTAGTGGACAGCGGCCACATTACATAGTTTATTTTGATCATATCAGGATGGGGAATTAAGCACATACTGGCTGCATTTAGTAAAATAAAAATGCATTAGATTATTGCTGTTAATAAATAAAAGCTGCTCCCTGCTGAAGTTCCGGTAGTTAATACAAGAGTGCACTCTACTGGCCAAAAAGCTTACAGCACCTGGTATTTCCAGGCGGTCTCCAATCACAGCAGGCCCTACTAACCAGGCTCCAATTTCTGGCATATTCAGCCTGGTATGGCCGTAAACAAAGGGGCAACTCTTGGTACACTATATAAAGTCAATATGTTACCCACCACTTTGTAACACAGTTAGACTTATATTTCCAGGGCATATGCCTTTAAATTGGAATCTTTTGAAAACAGAAAGGGCATATGGAGGGTCGGACAATGATGGATGTGTAAACCTAGTAGTGGAAGCCTAAAGCGCAGCCTGAGACCTAGAAGTAGGCCTACTGTTGCCCCGGATCCAGAAATGCCTTGGTTTTTCTTGGTCAGTGGTAGACCTATTGATGATGCTTCTTGAGTGGGCCTATGCTGAGGGTTATGAGTTTGCGCCTCTGCTTTGCAGAACTTCCACTTTACCACAGATGGAATAATGTTTGTGCACACTGCACTGTCAGGCCTCATGCTATGACATTGTTTTCATAGGCCTATTATTATTTTTTATTTTTTTAGGCAAACAGTCTTCATGTAGGCCTAGCTAGTGTTCTTCAAGCCTGCCCCGAGGAATAGGGATGCAGGCTTTTGTTGCAGCATAAAGTTAACAAACCGGATTCAACTAAACAAAACAACGGATTCCCAACAACACAACACACTTCATTCCACCATCACCCATAACCAGGGGTGGAAATGGAAACAGGGATCTGGGAATGAAAACCCCTGGGAAATCATTCAAAGAGTGACATTTAGTGAAATAATTTTAACATAAAAAAATGCGCTGAATTCAAGGATTTTACATTGGAGGATTCCCAGATAGTTTCCCCCACTATTTACATCCCTGGCCATAACGTTTGCTTTTCTTGTCTCCTTTACCTTGCGACCTTTGATCTGAAAGGACACATTCCATGACTTTTAGTAGATGACTGCGAGGGACATGAGGTCAAACAGTGCCATAGTCATTATTTATGGCCAGAGATGCAGTTGAATAAAATAGATTGCAGGTTTGTTTGTGTAGTGCCACACAGTGGTGATTCCTTCAAACTTGGCATTTCGTTTTGGCGCCGATGGAGGTCACTTCGACGGCGGCACTTCCGGTCGGCATTTTGTTCTGCGAGAGGAGTCTCACCGCAACAATCGTCATATTTTTTTCCACATACAGGCGAAATTGGCCACAGTTTTATCCATGTCGGTTTAGACCGACAGAAACTCCACCGAACGAATGTTTCCCAATATACTTCCGTTCAAACATTTACCCGCGTATGACGGAAGAAAGAATCTGCCCAACCCAGATTATTGTTGACTGCTAGTTTAGCTGGACAGCTAACGTTAGCTGGCAAGTCAAGAACGGAGTTCTGTTGGAGGAGCAGCGAGAGAGAAGAAAGGGGGAGCTAGAGAGACACAGACCAGGACAACCTAGCGTAGCTAAAATCACAAGGTAAATGTAGATGTTGTAAACTATGAACAATGTTTGATGTTTATAAACCAATTCTCAAACAAAAGTCGCGTTGTTTGTTCACGGAGTTCGCTAGCTAGCTAGCTAACTGACGTAGCCAGTTAACGTTAGCTAGCGTCTCTTGTCATGTTTATCATTACAGCTTCCTAGCATGCTACTGTACGTTTTGCTCGTTGGGTAGGTAGGCCTCGAGCCCGAGTACTAGGTAGTTAACTAGCTAGCTATCGTTATACCCGAATGATCAAATCGCTTGTCTGGTAAGATAGTGAACTATGTCGAGATACTAGGCCAGCGCAACGGCCAAATGGTTAACAAACTAGCTAGTTAGCTAGTAAGGACTTTACTGATGTTATGTTTAGCTAACTAGCTAAATACGTTAGCTAAAGTTAGCGTAGTTGATAAACGTAGCGAATAACTAACTGCTAACCAAAATAGCACCGACTATCGTTTGCTAAATAGCTAGCAAACGTTAATCCGACCTGCCTCAAGTAAGGATAAATAGCTAACTAGTTAGCTAGGCTAACGTAATCTAACCCGATTATTTAATTGATTAGCTAGCTAGATAGTTGACTAACGATAGATCAACAACATTGAGTTGGATAATATTTTGGGGGTTGGTTAGCGTTAGAACAGAACGTTAACTTAGCTAGTTAGCTAACGTAAAATATGTTAAATACTGAGGATGATTTTATTTAGCCACTCAGACATGTTTTCAATGCGTAACGTTAGCTAACGTTACTCCTTTATAAAGTTCACCTTTGAAATGTGTGCAATTAGCTAGCTACTAGTAAGTTAGTTTGATAGCCAATGTTTGGTGAACATCAGCTAACGCGGTACTGTTAGCTAGTTATCTATCATTCATAAACATGACATATGAGCGAAAATATGTCCATTGATTTTGTTATAGTTTTCATGCATAACTAAAAATCCCCTTAAGTTTTTCAAGCACTATTGCGTGTTCACGTAATATTGATGATGACACCTCTTCCCCCCACCCCCCCATCACCACTGTGCATCTGTTCCTTTGTGCTCTGGTCTGTCAGTCTCCCAGCTGTCAGTAATATGGCAGGTTACTGATGACTGTCACACTGTGTGTGTAGGGAAGCTAGGAGCAAATAGTGTTTATTTTTAGTGTGATTTCAATATTACGCTATCAAAAATATTTGTTTCAGTCAAATCATGTCAGTATCTTCTTAGGCTTTACCAAACATTATTTTCTTAGAATAAATGTTTCGAGTTTGAAAACAAGCTTTCTAAATCCAAAATCCCTCAAGAAACAGTGTTGGACCAAATAAATAATATATTGAATTAAGTCAAGGAGGAGCCCAGAGATATTCCCTACTGTTATTGTGGATGAATCATGACAGATAGTTTGGTAGTGCAGCACAATCCTGGACTCCAGTAGATGTGACTTCAGTTCTAGATCTACTTATCGAAGTAAGAAAAAGCTTAATAGATTTAGCATAGTCTGTTTGTAAATAGACAAATCAGTGATGTGTTGCATTTGTTTTGGTCTGATGGGTTTCTCAGCTCTGGACTGTGAATGCTTTGATGAGTGGGTGGCATTATGACTCAACACCTGAGCTAACATTGGGCCATTCATTGAGCTGTTCTGTTGATAATGAGAAGGCCATGTGTTGTTGTGATTAGAATGTAGCCTATGACTGCAGTTTATTAGCAAACACAGCCAAAATTCCCACCAACACCACACTTAAAGATATAGATACATTTTACCACTATTAGTTTTAACATGAACTGCAACATAATGCCAAGTAGGAGTTTTGGAACTAGTTTTACATTTAAATCACTATAATTTTTAAGCTGCATTTTTCAATACATTTTTCTATAAAATGTTATTCCTATTTTTTCCCCCACAGACTTGAGGACTTCTTCCTGAAATGTCCTTGGTTTCAATCCAGACAGAACAGTGCCCTACAGAAAGGTATTTCAAATGGACTGCATTGATACGGGTTGGGAGTCATACGTGTGGTCTATTTCTCGTTTTGGGTTTAGGATTATGTTTTTCAGCCTCTCCTGTGTTTTGAAGTAGCCTACAGTGAATCCCTCTTGTCTTTTTCTCTACCAGGACAAAGGAGATGTGAGTACTGGTCTGGCGGCTGCGACGCTGAGCAACCTGTGTATCGCCACACTGCCCCGCCCCCACCTTCAGCATGAATGGGGATATGCCTCATGTTCCCATCACCACTCTCGCTGGGATTGCTAGCCTTACAGACTGTAAGTCCTCCTGCTCTATTTCACTTCCACATAGAATGTACCACAATATTAGTCATTTCCAGCTGAAACGGCATGTGATGAACGGTCTTCTTTCTCTGTTGCAGTGTTGAATCAGCTGCCCCTGCCGTCTCCTCTCCCAGCCACCACCACCAAAAGCCTGCTGTACAATGGGAGGATCGCAGAGGAGGTCAACTGCCTGCTGGCCTGCCGGGACGAGAACCTGGTCTCCCAGCTGGCCCACGGTCTTAACCAGGTTTCCACAGAGCACATGTGAGTATTCAACTCTGAGTCATTAATTGTTGAACGATGCACATATTTTGTCTGTTTTTCTGTGAGCACACGTTTGACATGACCCTCTGCCTTGCCCCCACAGAGAGCTGAAGGACAACCTGGGCAGTGATGAGCCAGAGGGCGACGTGCCGGCGCTGCTGCAGACAGTACTGTCCAGGAACCCTGGGATCTTCAGGGAGAAAAGTACGCACACACTTTGAAGGGCACTTTGTTTTGGAAACAAAGCTTACTCGAAACAAACTGAAGACAGCCAGCTGATATGGATTGAGTGAGCAAGGAAAGAAGACAAACCTTGCCCTCAATCTTAAAGTGAAAGGCTAATTGGGTGCTTGCTTCAGCTGTGCCATTTACTGTTAGGGGAAAGCTGTCTTTTTCGTATCTTTATTTTCTTCAACAAATCAATTTCCTCTTTCTAAATCGTTATGGACGCTGTCGATAGACTAATGGATTAAAGCTGCAATATGTCACTTTTTTGGGCGACCTGACCAAATTCACAGAAATGTGAGTTATAGATCTTCATTATCATTGAAAGCAAGTATTTCTATGCGTCGCGTTCTTAAATGTCAGTTTTCTGGCTTTTACTTTCAGTTTTGTACACCAGCTTGAAACAGCTGAAAATACAATGTTTTGGGTTATGGAAAATATATTTCACAGCAGTTTAGATGATACAGTGATTCTCTACAGTATACTTGATTGTTTCGTCACATTAACTGAAATTAGGCAAACTATTTGAATTTTAGGAACCAGGAAATGGCGGAATGATTTCTGCATAGTGCACCTTTCATTTACTATTCAAACTCACCCTTAGTAGCTGCTGGTTGTCGACGCTGGATGTACCAATCTGTAAGAGGAACTGGGTGTAGAAATGTTGCCTTTAGTATAGCTCATCAAGACCTTTTCTTCAGGGGCAATTTGCGTTTTATACCCAAAACCCTACACACTGACTGGACCATTGAGCTCTTAGTTCACGTTACTTGGATACTTAGAATTCAATCGTATTGTCTCAAATTAACTGGTGTCTTAACTATTTATTTGGGTTTATTTGTTGTCCTTTTTGTTTGCAGATATCTTGCAGCAGCCGATGATGCAACAATACAAACCAATACAGAATTCCATGCGTGGCAGTCCAGCCCAGTCAGCAAACTTTCAGCAGGCTTCAATGTCTCCCAATCCATCCAGGTGAGTGATGTCTCTATACATTGGCGATTGTTATCTTGGATCCTATTCCAATGGTTTTCCCCCCCAACATGCCACAGACCTCAGATATATCCTAGCAAATGACATTCAATAGAATCTGATGTTCGGGCATGTTTTAGGTTGTCTTCGGATAGCTAGCGAATATCTGGTCATAAAATACACTGGCACACCATCTGAACCTGATCTCCTGTCTCCTGTCTCCTGGTCTCCTGTCTCCCATGGCAGCCGGGGATTTGTCTCCCCACAATCGAGCTCAGGGAGTCGGTTCATCCCCCAGCAGAACAGCCCTGTGCCCAGCCCGTACACTCCCCAGAGCCCAGCCGGGTTCATGCAGTACACCCAACCGCCCAGCTACAATCAGCACCAACAGATACAGCAAGGTAAGCCTCCTGTGTGTGTTTGGGGGGATTAAACACCATTGTTCAGACAGTTGATTGTATGCTGTTAGTAAATGTGACTGTAAGCCACAATAAATGCACCGATAATTGATACACGAACAAAGAAGACTCAAAAATAGTTCATTTGAATGTAATTCCGTCATAACAACACGGTTGAGTGATTGAACTGTCGCTTGTGTACTGTAGTGTCTGTAGCCAGCCCCATGGTCCCCGGGGGCATGAGGAACATCCATGAGAGCAAGGGACAGATGACCAACGCTGCCCACCACCACCCAGACAGACAGGAGGACTACATGAGTATAGTCCACAGACTGGGGAACGAGGTACCGCCTGCACTAGATCCTGAATGAATAGTAATGGGGGCATCATTTTACCCCACATTTCTGACTAAATGTTAGAGGGCACTTTTATAGTCCACAAAAAAAAAAGAACTTCATACAGATTTCCTCATGAAGTCATGCCCTGTCACTCACTCTGTCGTCTTCATCTGCAGGAGAGTGACCCCTCCATGAGAAACGCCTCGTTCCCTCTGAGGTCGCCTCAGCCTGGGTGCTCGCCCGCGGGAAGCGAAGGAACCCCCAAAGGTACGCAGGGACAGGCTCCAACTCCTTCCTTGGCAGCCCAACTCCCTTTCATGCTATTTACCACACCTCCAGATTCTCAGTTGCGATGCCTGATGCCTTTTCTTGTTTCTTACAGCCGTGCACTCTTCATTTCAAATTTAATTGCATAAATGTGAGCAGGACATTATTTTCTTGTCTTGTTTGCCATAGCGTGTTTTTTCACCTGGGCTCACTTTGTCTTTTCAGCTGGCTCTAGGCCGCCACTCATCCATCAGTCTCCTCTGCCGTACGCGTCTCCCCGGGAAGGCCCTCCAGACCTGCTGCTGGAGTCTCCCGACCAGAGGAAGAAACAGCAGAAGAAGAAGCTGGGGGGCAAAGAGGACAAAGATGCGTACGACATCGTCACCTCGCCCTCCAAGGACACCACCAAGCTGACGCTGAAGCTGTCACGGGTCAAGTTGGAGGAGGAGGACCCCTCGGGTGAGCTGCTGCCAGTCATGATGGACCAGAATTCTGACCTAGAGGGCGAGCTTGCCTACCAGCAGGTCCCTGTGCTGCAGAACATGGGGGCCACTAAGGGGCAGGAGGGCCCCCTCTCATCGCCTTTTGATGAGGCGGAGCTGGACGCCCTGGCGGAGATTGAGAGGATAGAGCGTGAGTCAGCCAGTGAGAGGGAGCGCTGCTCCAAAGAGGTGCAGGATAAAGGTGTGTATACTACCAGAAACCCCCCACCCTCTAAAGTACTTTTATAGAGTAACAGTAGACCCTACATCTAATAGCTTTCAGAGATCTCTAAGAGGAGCTATCGCACCTTAAAATGCATGGGAGTGTATTTGTCAGTTTATTTGAGTATATTCAAATGCATTCCCAGTGTATTTCCAAATACATTCCAATATCAACTACTTGTCTTTTCAAATAAAATTATTTATTCTAGTTGACTTCGTCTCATAGATTTGCTTCAGTGCTATTTATCTAACTTCATGCACATTTCCTCCATTTGTTTCTGACTGTTCTGTTTGTTTCAAGTATTGTATTTCTGGGGATTTTGTAGTTTAATGGAGTTGTGTACCTGTGATTGTTCGTTTCCAGACAAGCCCCTGAAGAAGCGAAAGCAAGACTCGTTTCCACTGGAGCCCGGAGCAGGGGGCACCGCAGGCACCACCGGTGCGCCAGGCAGCGGAGGAGGGGGCAATGCAGGCAAACTGACCCCCCAGGAGGCTACAGCGGCAGGAAACGGAGCTAGCAGACCAGCCCTCATGGTCAGCATCGACCTGCAACAGGCGGGCCGGGCCGACGGCCAGCTTGACCCTTGCATGGCTGCTCCAATCCCGGCCCTGGAGGCCCAACGCTGGCCAGAGGAGCCTGCCGAGGGCCCTGCAGCCGAGGGATCCGACACGGCCGGGGTGCTCCGGTTCAAAGCTGACGATCGACCCGAGGTCATCAAGAACAGCATGGACAAACACGACAACCACCGTGAGCCGTCCAGGCACCGGCATGACGGAAAGCAAGACCGGCGCCCTGACACACCTAAGTCCTCGAGCAGAGAGCACGAGCGGGACCGAGACAGAGACCGGGAGAGGCGGCATAGGAATGAAGACAGGCGCTCGCCAGAGGAGCGCTACCGGCCGGACAGCCCCAGGGTCAAACAGGAGGGCAGAGGAGGTGGCTTTGACCCCAGCGGGCGGCCGCGCAGCGACAGACCCGGCTTCAGGTCTCCCAGCGGAGGAGAGGCGGCCAGAAACCGCCCAGACGGACACAAACAGCAACAGCCTGAGAGCAAGTCAGAAGAGTTCCCTGCTTACCTGCTGGGGGGGCAAGGGTCTGGGGGTCTGAAGAACTTTGTGATCCCCAAGATGAAGCGGGACGGCGGGGCTGTGGACGTGGCAGAAGGCTGGGGCCAACCCCGGGTCAAGCTGGAGCGGCTGGGGGTTCGGGGGCTAGTGGATCACATAAGTAAGAGGCCCAAGCCTGTGGTGGTGCTGCAGAAGCTCTCCTTTGATGAGGTGCAGAGGATCATCAGGGTCAAGGACCGGCACAGCTCCAAGTCTGGCAAGAACAGGCTCCTCTCAGGAAAGTCGGACAAAGGTAAGATGGCTGCACTAGTGCACTCATTCTCTCAATGTGATCACCATGTTTGAATATTTAAACTCTGATACAGGTGAATAATAACCTGTAGTCAACACATCTACTGGTTAAAGGAATTCAGACTTAGCTTTGAGGTTATTCAGGGAATTACTTGCACGTCGACGGGCTATGGCTTGTCCCCCTGCCAGCCTCTTCTACAATAAGACCCTATGACACCGTCTCCCTGCAGGTGGACTAGACCAGTCGGTGCTGAACGAGCTGCCTCCTGAGCTGCTGGCGGAGATGGAGTCCACCATGCCGCTGTGCGAGAGGGTGAAGATGAACAAGCGCAAGCGAAGCACGGTCAAAGAGAAGCCCAAGTACACCGAGGTCGACTCAGACGACGATTCCAACGGGGAATGTGAGTAAACTACAGACAATATAATGGCCCAGTCTCAGTCAGGTTTCTCAGTCAACAACACCCCTCTATATAGAATAGTCCATAGTGACTCTTGAGTAAGCTGTACTGAGTTGACGGTGTGTGTCTGTCTGTCCACAGCTGCCAGGAAGCGCCAGAGGAAGGACCGCGGGGACAAGGCCTGGGAGTATGAACCGGAGCGGGAGAGGAGGGGCTCTGGGGAGCATAGGCGGAGTGGGGGCAGGGGCTTCCAAGAGGGACGCAGAGGCTCGGGCAGCCGCTACCGGGACTCTTCTGATGAGGAGTCGCCCCCACCCAGCATGAGCGACAGTGAGTTTCCCTCTCTCTCCAACCTGCATTGACTGACTTATGACTGCCAGTTTAGCTATTTGTAATTCTTAAATACACTGTCCCATACGCTTGTGGAATACAGTAGGAGCTGTATTCTCCCATCATGCAGTGCGTAGTAGCTTATGATGACGCGCTGCAAAAGAAGTGAGCTGGGGCAGAGGGGAATAGGCGACGCGTTGTCTAGCTAGCTAGCTGGATTCACTGTAGCTAGGTAGCTAATACAATCCCCAGCTACCCGCTTCGGATAGCTAACTAGCTAGCTAGCGACGATGCTATCACCAGCCAAGCACTGCTAGCTAGTTAGCAAGTTGGACAGCATTACACATAGCCTACTACATGGCATAATATCTTTGTTGGTTTGCTAGAAGTAGCTATCTATTCCATCTCCTCATACTCGTATTAGAAATTGTATCCTTTTTATCACACTTGATACTCTTAATCGGATTTACTCGTGATCTGAAAAAATTTGGAAGTGCGCTTTTAAATCCCGGTAAAGCCTATTCCTCAAGTGCACGTTACTGCGCTATCACTCAGAGCGCATCGTTATGTTCCTTCACTCATTCACACACATTGTTCAAAGGTAAACGACCCCGACAGATGAAAATGCATATGATTTACTTACTTAGTCCTATTCCATTATAAACGAATAATAAAGACTAAAGGCTAATATAGAGCCTAATTCTTGGCTGGTTATTACAGCCTGCAATTATTCCAGACAGATTTAGATGAAGGTAGGCTAATTCTCTTGCCCCCATATATTTGTTTCACTTTCGAGAGGAGCCAAACTTTTCTCTCCCGACACGTATGCTACAACATTTGTACAATCAAAAAAATAAACGTTCTACATTTGTCATTTTATTTTCTAATGATCTGTCGCTTGGTAAACATGCCTGGGCGAGAATAAATAATAGCAAGCAAGCATGGGCTTGGATCACGGCATAACGACAGACGTCGTTAGCAATGGAGTAATTATACGGGCAGACAAAGTAGCCTAAACAACACCTAGACGGACCAAAACAACCATATTTTACATTTTACATTTTAGTCATTTAGCAGACGCTCTTATCCAGAGCGACTTACAGTTAGTGAATACATATTTTTTTAAATACTTGCCCCCCGTGGGAATCAAACCCACAACCCTGGCATTGCAAACGCCATGCTCTATCAACTGAACTACATCCCTGCCGGCCATTCCCTCCCCTACCCTGGACGACGCTGGGCCAATTGTGCGCCGCCCATGAGTCTCCCGGTCGCGGCCGGCTGCGACAGAGCCTGGATTCGAACCAGGATCTCTAGTGGCACAGTTAGCACTGCGATGCAGTGCCTTAGACCACTGCGCCACTCAGCAAAGTCCACGGGAAATAACTAGATTGAACAACAATAACTAGCTACGGATTCTGATTCACACACAATGTTTGGAGAAGGGCTGACTTGTGCCCTGAGACGAGTTACTGTGAGTGAAACAGAGTCTCGTGTCTCTGTTTGGGCAAATGAGAGCAGAGGGAGAGTGCCTTGTTCTAATCCAGTCGTTGCAGCAGGCTCAACCGATACCCCGCCCATTTTTTTTTACAGACGGAAGAACTAGCCAGTAGTTGTTTAGAGCACGCTGTTTGTGCACTGGCAGCTGAATATTACTTTTTTTCCGGTGACAGATAATTACAAAAAATACATGTCATAATCGCATTTGGAAAATGTTCCTTAACCGTTATGATACTCGTTTTGTCTGAGGTACTTTGCACTCCCCTACTATCTATGTTCCTCCTTGTTCTCCAGGCAGGCAGCTGTTTAGCACGGTGCTTGGCTTGTGCTAATTTGCCACATCATTTTAGTTGCAAGCAAGCCACATAGTCCAGCCAAAGGTAGCTAGCTAGCTACTGCCTATAAGCCCGCCCGCAAGTTTGTTGAAACGTGAAATATAGCCAGCTGTCCTTCTAGCGTCGAACTGATTTACACATTAACTACATTTTAATAACTTATAGACATTTCATGTTTACATTAGGTTGATCAAGGGACATAACTTGCTAACTGTAGGCTACATAGTTAGCTACTGTAGCTAGCTAGATTTATGACTAAGCTTAAACTTGTAGGTATGCGCTTCAGTGAACATAAAAAAATAACGTTTGTTCAGGATTTCTAAAGACATGACTCTGGAAAGAGAAAAAATGTTTGTACAACATTTGGACGCTGACGGTAACGTTACCTAGCTATCAGCCAGCCGCAGTCTAGGCTGACCGTGGCCCTGCCCAGAGAGAGAGAGAGCATTGCATTGCATTATAACGACGAAATGAAACGTTCATGTTCACAAAAATATTGTTTTCACATAAAATGATTTGCATTATTTACCATTGATAATCATAGGAATTGGTTTTGTCTGAATGGTTCTTTGATATGGTCAGAGCATTAACATTGTTGAGGGTCTTTTATTAACTAAATATTGTTTGAAATGAAATGATGCTCTTTCTATCTCTTTCAGTTGCCAGGCAGATGAAGAAAAAAGAGAAGCAGAAAAAGAGGAAAGCGTATGAGCCCAAGCTCACTCACGAGGGTAAATGTTCAGTTGTTTTCCATTTGATTGCTGCTATCATGCCATACGACGAGTAATGATGATGACAGATGACATTTACTTTCTGCCTTTCAGAACTGATGGACTCGTCCACATTCAAAAGATTCTCCTCCAGCGTTGACAACATCCTAGAGAATCTGGAGGATGTGGACTTCACGCAAATGGGTAAGTTACATCTATTTGCTGTTTCTCTGTTGTTAATCTAACTTAATGACCGTAGCCAGTTCCCTGAGTGTAGAGCGCTATATATTTTAACCCCCTCCTCTCTGATCCTCCATCATTAGACGACGATGAGATCCCACAGGAGCTGCTACTGGGTAAACAGCAGCTGAATGAGCTGGGCAGCGAGTCGGCCAAGATCAAGGCCATGGGCATCACCTGCAGGGTAGGCCTTTTCAACTTGGCATGTTCATGAATTCGTGGCCCTGTTCGAATACCTTTTCAAATGTATCTCTCTTCCTTGGATCTCTTCCTTGAAATCGATTGATTCACAGATACCGTCCGATAAGCTGGTGAAGGTACTGAATATCCTGGAGAAAAACATCCAGGATGGGGCCAGGCTCTCGACCCTCATGAACCACGTGAGTGTCTTCTGTGGTCCTCTGTAGCTCAACTGGTAGAGCACGGCGCTTGAAACGCCAAGGTAGTGGGTTCGATCCCCGGGACCACCCATACACACAAATGTATGCACGCATGACTGTAAGTCGCTTTGGATAAAAGCGTCTGCTAAATGGCTTATTATTATTATTATTATTATTCCCACACTACTACATTACTACTTTGGGGATCATTTGTTCTCCACTAGCGATAAGCCTATACTTTGTAGCCATTTTGTTGTGATCGGTGGAACTCTGCCCCTCTCTGCTCACACGCAGGACAACGACGAGGATGAGGAGAAGCTGTGGCGTGACCTCATCATGGAGCGTGTGACCAAGTCGGCCGACGCCTGCCTAACGGCCCTCAACATCATGACGTCCGCCCACATGCCCAAGGCGGTGTACATCGAGGATGTGATCGAGAGGGTCCTCCAGTACACCAAGTTCCACCTGCAGAACACCCTCTACCCCCAGTATGATCCTGTCTATCGGGTGGATCCTCATGGAGGTCAGCTATCTTTATAACCCCAATTACCCCACACATAACACACACACACACGTTCGTCTGAAACGCCATCACCAATTTCCTCACCCATTATGCCTTTCTCGTGACAACTACGTAGTCGTAGAGAATGTGTTTTGCTGTTCACAAACAGCCTGTGGGTGACATTGAATGGAATTGTTTTCCATTCGATTTTCGATCGCAAATCAGTCGTACATTTACGAGATGTACATTTGAACACCAGAGGATGAACACATGAAAATATGAATGAAAACACTTATTTCCGAAGTGGTCTATTATTGGAATGCAATTTGTTCAAGACGGCAACGCATCACACTCTCGTTCCCCGCAACAGGTGGCCTGCTGAGCTCCAAGGCCAAGCGGGCCAAATGCTCCACCCACAAGCAGCGGGTCATTGTCATGCTGTACAACAAGGTGTGCGACATGGTCAGCAACATCTCAGAGCTGCTGGAGATCCAGCTGCTCACCGACACCACCATCCTCCAGGTAGCTCCTCCTCTTTTCTCCTTTTTAGATCATTGCATTCATCAGTAACCCACATTACGACCTAGACATTAGGACCTCAGCAATAATGGTATTTTCTTGTTATTTCTCTTCTTTTCTTTTTCTCTTTCTCTCCGCTGGCTCCTCTCTCTCTCTCTCTCTCTCTCTCTCTCTCTCTCCCTCCCCGCTGGCTCCTCTCTCTCCCCTCTCTCTCTCCCTCTCTCTCTCCCTCTCTCTCTCCACTGGCTCCTCTCTCTCTCCTCTCTCTCCGCTGGCTCCTCTCTCTCTCTCCTCTCTCTCTCTCTCCTCTCTCTCTCCTCCTCTCTCTCTCCGCTGGCTCCTCTCTCTCTCTCTCTCTCTCTCTCCCCACTGGCTCCTCTCTCTCTCTCTCCCCGCTGGCTCCTCTCAATTCAATTCAATTCAATTCAATTGACTTTATTGACATGGCAAGTAAAATTACTTACATTGTCAAAGTATACATATAACAAAAATGGTGGGACCATCAGCAATAATAATAGTAGTAGTGGAAATGGGATTACCATTAACAGCAACTACAACAACAATATTAATGAGAATAACAATACATTAAAGCAATAGTAGTCGACCAATCTCAACATGACTGAGAAGACACATTACATGCTATGAAAGCCAAAACAAAACAGGAAATATTATTGACATTAAATTACACTTTTCACTGGCTGTCCCTCAGGTTGTGGCAGGAGGACACATATTTGGCTGCCAAAACTGCACATTTGGGTTTTTAACCCAATAAATATTAGATTTTTTCTTCCTCTTTTATAGTTTCAAATTCTTTGTACTGAATGATAATTTTGGGAAAGAAAGATTCTCTTAGGTCTGAGTATTTGTCACAGTGTAATAGGAAATGCAGCTCTGTCTCTACCTCTCCCCGGTAGTTTTCTCAGTTTTCTATCAGTCACAGTGGTCAGATAGTCTGCCACCATGTACTGTCTGTTTAGAGCCAAATAGCATTGAAGTTTACTTAGATTTTTTGTGGTGTCTTTCCAATAGGTGATATATTTTTCTTTTTGCTTTGTGATGATTTGGTTGGGCCAGATTTTCTGAGTGCTGTCCTGAGGCTCTATGAGGTTGGTTTTGGTTAGTGAACTGAGCCTCAGAACCAGCTGGCTGAGGGGACTCTTCTCTTGTTTCATCTCTTGACATAGTAGAGCTGTGTGATGGAATGTTTTGGGGTCACTTGTTTTTAGATGGTTGTAAAATTTGATGGCTCTTTTTTCTATTCGAATAAGGAGGGGGTATTGGCCCAATTCTGCTCTACATGCGTTATTTGGAGTTTTTCTTTGCACTTGCAATACAGTCTTGCAAAACTCTGCATGCAGTATTTCGATTGGATGTTTGTCCCATTTGGTAAATTCAGTATTAGAGAGCGGACCCCATACTTCGCTGCCATATAGAGCAATTGGTTCTATAACTGATTGGAAAATTTTGAGCCAGATTCTTATTGGAATTTCGATTTTAATATTCCTTTTAATGGCATAGAATGCTCTTCTTGCTTTGTCTCTCAGCTCATTCACAGCCATGTGAAAGCTACCTGTGTTGCTGATATTTAGTCCTAGATATGTGTAATTTTTGGTGTGTTCTAATAGAACTGTGTGCAAATAGAATTTATATTTGTCATCCTGATTTCCGGACCTTTTTTGGAATATCATTATATTCGTTTTTTTTAGATTAACGGTCAGGGCCCAGGTCTGACAGAATCTGTGCAGATGATCTAGATGCTGCTGTAACCCCTCCTTAGTCCTCTCTCTCTCTCTCTCTCTCTCTCTCTCCGCTGGCTCCTCTCTCTCTCGCTCTGCTGGCTTCTCTCTCTCTCCGCTGGCTCCTCTCTCTCTCTCTCTCTCCGCTGGCTCCTCTCTCTCGCTCTCTCTCCGCTGGCTTCTCTCTCAATTCAATTCAATTCAATTTAAGGGCTTTATTGGCATGGGAAACTTATGTTAACATTGCCAAAGCAAGTGAAATAGATAGTAAACAAAAGTGAAATAAACAATAAATATTAACAGTAAACATTACACTCAGAAGTTCCAAAAGAATAAAGACATTTCAAATGTCATATTATGTCTATATACAGTGTTGTAACAATGTGCAAATAGTTAAAGTACAAATATATAAACATAAATATGGGTCTCTCTCGCTCTCTCGCTCTTTCTCTCTCTCGCTCTGCTGGCTCCTCTCTCTCTCTCGCTCTGCTGGCTCCTCTCTCGCTCTGCTGGCTCCTCTCTCGCTCTGCTGGCTCCTCTCTCGCTCTGCTGGCTCCTCTCTCGCTCTGCTGGCTCCTCTCTCTCTCGCTCTGCTGGCTCCTCTCGCTCTCTCTCTCTCTGCTGGCTCTTCTCTCGCTCTGCTGGCTCCTCTCTCTCGCTCTGCTGGCTCCTCTCTCTCTCTCTCTCTCTCTCTCTCTCTCTCTCTCTCTCTCTCTCTCTCTCTCTCTCTCTCTCTCTCTCTCTCTCTCTCTCTCTCACTCTCTCTCTCTCTTTCCCCACTGGCTTCTCTCTCTCTCTCGCTCTGCTGGCTCCTCTCGCTCTCTCTCTCTCTCTCTGCTGGCTCTTCTCTCGCTCTGCTGGCTCCTCTCTCTCGCTCTGCTGGCTCCCCTCTCTCTCTCTCTCTCTCTCTCTCTCTCTCTCGTTCCCCACTGGCTTCTCTCTCTCTCTCGCTCTGCTGGCTCCTCTCGCTCTCTCTCTCTCTCTCTGCTGGCTCTTCTCTCGCTCTGCTGGCTCCTCTCTCTCGCTCTGGCTCTCTCTCTCTCTCTCTCTCTCTCTCTCTCTCTCTCTCTCGCTCTCTCTCTCTCTCGCTCTCTCTCTCTCTCTCTCTCTCTCTTTCCCCACTGGCTTCTCTCTCTCTCGCTCTGCTGGCTCCTCTCGCTCTCTCTCTCTCTGCTGGCTCTTCTCTCGCTCTGCTGGCTCCTCTCTCTCGCTCTGCTGGCTCCCCTCTCTCTCTCTCTCTCTCTCTCTCTCTCGTTCCCCCACTGGCTTCTCTCTCTCTCGCTCTGCTGGCTCCTCTCGCTCTCTCTCTCTCTCTGCTGGCTCTTCTCTCGCTCTGCTGGCTCCTCTCTCTCGCTCTGCTGGCTCCCCTCTCTCTCTCTCTCTCTCTCTCTCTCTCTCTCTCTCTCTCTCTCTCTCTCTCTCTCTCTCTCTCTCTCTCTCTCTCTCTCTCTCTCTCTCTCTCTCTCTCTCTCTCTCTCTCTCTCTCTCTCTCTCTTTCCCCACTGGCTTCTCTCTCCCCCCCACTGGCTTCTCTCTCTCTCTCCGCTGGCTCTTCTCTCTCTCGCTCCTCTCTCTCTCTCTCTCTCTCCCCGCTGGCTGCTCTCGCTCTCTCTCCCACCGCTGGCTCCTCTCTCTCTCCACTCTCGCTGTAATTCAAGGGCTTTATTGGCATGTTAAAATATACAGTACATTCAGAAAGTATTCAGGCCGCTTCCCTTTTTCAACATTTTGTTACTTTACAGCCTTATTATAAAATTGATTAAATTCATTTTTCCTCATCAATCTACACACAATACCCCATAATGACAAAGCAAAAACAGGTTTTTTGAAATTTTATTTAAAAAAAAAACAGAAATAACTTAATTACATAAATATTCAGACCCTTTGCTATGAGACTCGAAATTGAGCTCAGGTGCATCCTGTTTCCGTTGATAATCCTTGATGTTTCTACAACTTGATTGGAGTCCACCTGTGGTAAATTCAATTAATTGGACATGATTTGGAAAGGCACACACCTGTCTATATAAGGACCCACAGATGTCCTACAGGTCCCCTGTAGCTCAGTTGGTAGAGCATGGCGCTTGCAACGCCAGGGTTGTGGGTTCGTTTCCCACGGGGGGCCAGTATGAAAAATGTATGCACTCACTAACTGTAAGTCGCTCTGGATAAGAGCATCTGCTAAACGACTAAAATGTAAATGTAAATATTTAGAGTGCATGTCAGAGCAAAAAACAAGCCGTGATGTTGAAGGAATTGTCCGTAGAGCTCCGAGACTGGATTGCGTCGTGGCACAGATCTGGGAAAGGGTACCAAAACGATTCTGCAGCATTGAAGGTCCCCAAGAACACAGTGGCTTCCATCATTCTTAAATGGAAGAAGTTTGGAACCACCAATACTTTTCCTAGAGCTGGCCGCCCGGCCAAACTGAGCAATCAGGGGAGAAGGGCCTTGGTCAGGGAGGTGTCCAAGAACCCAATGGTCACTCTGACAGAGCTCCAGAGCTCTTCTGTGGAGATGGAAGAACCTTCCAGAAGGACAACCATCTCTGCAGCACTCCACCAATCAGGTCGTTATGGTAGAGTGGCCAGAAGGATGCCACTCCTCAACAAAAGCCACATGACAGCCCACTTGGAGTTTGCCAAAAGTCACTTAAAGGACGTCTGGAGGAAACCTGACATCATCCCTACGGTGAAGCATGGTGGTGGCAGCATCATTCTGTGGGGATTTCTTCAGCGGCAGGGACTGGGAGACTAGTCAGCATTTAGGGAAAGATGAACGGAGCGAAGTACAGAGATCCTTGATGAAATCCTGCTCCAGAGCGCTTAGGACCTCAGGCTGGGGGCGAATGTTTACCTTCCAACAGAACAACGACCCTAAGCACACAGCCAAGACAACGCTGGAGTGGCTTCGGACAAATCTCTGAATGTCCTTGAGTGGCCCAGACAGAGCCCGGACTTGAACCGGATCGAACATCTCTGGAGAGACCTGAAAATAGCTGTGCAGCAACGATCCCCATCCAACCTGACAGATCTTGAAAAGATCTGCAGAGAAGAATGGGTGAAACTCTCCAAATACAGGAGTAGTGTCATACCCAAGAAGACTTGAGGCTGTAATCGCTGCCAAAGGTGCTTCAACAAAGTACTGAGTAAAGGGTCTGAAAGTTTGTTATATTTCAGTTTTTTATTTTGTCTACAAACCTGTTTTTGCTTTGTCATTATGGGGTATTGTGTGTAGATTGATGAGGGGAAAAAACTATTTAATCCATTTTAGAATACGGCTGTAACGTAACAACATTTTGAAAAAGTAAAGGGGTCTGAATACTTTCTGAATGCACTGTATGTTTACATTGCTAAAGCAAGTGAAATAAACAACAAACAAAACAATCTATTTCTCTCTCTCCCTCCCTGTGCTAGATCTCCTCCATGGGCATCACCCCTTTCTTTGTGGAGAGTGTCAGTGAGCTGCAGCTATGTGCCATCAAGCTGGTGACAGCGGTAAGTGCTTGTTCCCTTCCAAGGCTGCAGAGTGAGACCGTTATTTAATTTGTTTTATTGGTCACATCGGTGCGAGCTGTAAATTCTAGCAGGTCATCTCACTCAAAACATCATTTTGTGGGTGGCTAAAAGCATGATTTGTTCAAACAAAGTGTTAGATCAGGGATTCCCAAACTCTGTCCTCGGGACTCCAAGGGGTGCACGTTTCGGTTTTTTTGCCCTAGCACTACACAGCTGATTCAAATAATCAACTAATCATCAAGCTTTGATCATTTGAATCAGCTTTGTAATGTTAGTGCAAAAAACCCAAAACGTGCACCACTTGGGGTCCAGTGGACCGAGTTTGAGAAACACTGTGTTAGATTGACCTTAACCTTGTCTTCTGTCCGTGGCTAGGTCTTCTCCCGCTATGAGAAGCACAGACAGCTGATTCTGGAAGAGATCTTCACCTCTCTGGCCAGACTGCCCACCAGCAAACGCAGTCTCCGCAACTTCAGGTAAATAGAACCATAACCAAGCCCATATAACATAGGAAGGAGAGGCACAACAAAATGTAATAAAAACATTCCCCACTGTGTCAAAACCGTTCCAGTTAAAGGGAATGTGTCTTGAAAGACTTGGGGTGTATTCACTAGGAACCAAACGGAAGCAAACAGGGTGGGACATACCTGAACTTGTCCAATAAACGCTAAAATGCTTCTGTTGCCAACTGTTTCCGTTGCAAAGTGTTTTGCTACGGTGTGCGCTAATGAATGCACCCCTGGTTTAATAAAGGTATAAAATCAACTAATAACTCTGACAAATGCTATTGGTTGTTTGGGAAGGCTGAACAGCAGCGACAGGGACGGCGAGCCCATGTACATCCAGATGGTTACAGCCCTGGTGCTGCAGCTCATTCAGTGCGTGGTGCACCTCCCCAACGACCGCGACGCCATGGAGGACGAGTACGACAGCAAGGTACGCAAAGAAATGGTGCACTGACCATTGTAAACTTAGAATATAACGAGCTCAGATAGTGATCTTGAGGTCGGAGAAGTTGGAGCTCTAGAGTGGGAGCTCTAGGATGATGCCCGAGTGTCCGACTTGGGTTTGAACGGTTGGATGACCGTTCAAACTGATTTTCGGAGTCGGAGCTTGTTTATTTTTGAGTTCCCAGTTGTCTTGAATGCACCAAAACACACAGCCGCCATCAAATGTCACGCCATAGAGTTAGAAAGAGGGCCCACTTCAATGGCACCACCCAGGTCAAACCGGACTTTGTGGGTAGTGTGCCCTCTATCCAACTCAAGTGAAGAGCATCCTTATTTTAACAATCCTCTGTGAATGTTTGATTTGTTCTAGGTAGATCAGGACTTGCTGATCACCAACAACTACGAGACGGCCATGAGGACGGCCCAGAACTTCCTCTCGGTGTTCCTCAAGAAGTAAGATTGTCTTTCATCTCCAGACAGTTTGCCCTCTCTTTGTTTATATTTGTTGTATCTCCTCATAACCCCATCAGCTGTGGTTAGTGTAACGTCCCCCTAACAGCCTCTCTCCCCCATCAGCTGTGGTTAGTGTAACGTCCCCCTAACAGCCTCTCTCCCCCATCAGCTGTGGTTAGTGTAACGTCCATCTAACAGCCTCTCTCCCCCATCAGCTGTGGTCAGTGTAACGTCCCCCTAACAGCCTCTCTCCCCCATCAGCTGTGGTTAGTGTAACGTCCCCTAACAGCCTCTCTCCCCCATCAGCTGTGGTTAGTGTAACGTCCATCTAACAGCCTCTCTCCCCCATCAGCTGTGGTCAGTGTAACGTCCCCCTAACAGCCTCTCTCCCCCATCAGCTGTGGTTAGTGTAACGTCCCCCTAACAGCCTCTCTCCCCCATCAGCTGTGGTCAGTGTAACGTCCACCTAACAGCCTCTCTCCCCCATCAGCTGTGGTTAGTGTAACGTCCCCCTAACAGCCTCTCTCCCCCATCAGCTGTGGTTAGTGTAACGTCCACCTAACAGCCTCTCTCCCCCATCTTTCTGTTTTTTTGTCGTGCCCAGGTGTGGCAGTAAGCAGGGGAGCGAGGAGGACTACAGGCCTCTGTTTGAGAACTTTGTCCAGGACCTGCTCTCCACGGTCAACAAGCCTGAGTGGCCAGCTGCCGAGCTACTGTTGAGCCTGCTAGGCAGACTGCTGGTGAGTCCTGGCTGCCTGTCTGCCTTGTCTGGCTGCCCCTCTGCCTTGTCTGGCTGCCCCTCTGCCTTGTCTGGCTGCCCCTCTGCCTTGTCTGGCTGTCATAGGTCATTCCATATTTATGCATTGCTCGATTCGTTAGGCAGAATCATATTTGTTGGTCTTGGAGTATTCATTCTGCTTTCCCTGTCAAAAGATGGTGTTTCCCTCGCAGTAACCCAAAACACAGTAATACTACTAAACTAGTCCAACTGTTTACTCCTCTTCTTGGTGCATCTACCTCATCAGAGTGGAGGCCCTAACCCCCCTCCTATCTCCCTCTCTCCATCCCTCCCTCTCCTCACCCCCTTCTCTCTCTGCCTCCCTCTCTCTCTCTAACCATCCCCCCCTCTCTCTCTCTCTCTCTCAGGTGCACCAGTTCAGTAACAAGCAGACGGAGATGGCCCTGAGGGTTGCCTCCCTGGACTACCTAGGCACGGTCGCCGCTCGCCTGCGCAAAGATGCCGTCACCAGCCAGATGGACCAGCGATCCATTGACCGCATCCTGAAAGAGGTGGGGAACAAAATGACTTCTATTTCTCAGAAAGATCAGAGGTGGGCACGAGTCAGAGGCGGAACAGGCAATGGAAAGCCCTGGAACATTTTATATTTATCTGTAATGTATCTTTCCCATTTAAATGTTTCCTTTTCCCACACAGACCCAAGGTGACGACGAGACCCAGCAACTGCAGAAAGCCCTTCTGGACTACATGGAGGAGAACACAGAGACAGACCCTTCACTATTGGTCAGTTTGTGTTCCACCACGCTCTTCTTTTCTAGTCATTTATTTTATTGGATGAACTTTGAGATTATTTTTGGATTGAAAGGTGCTTAACAAATGTAATGTAGTATTATTGAGTGAATTCCTTCTAACTGTGTACTTTGCCTTTGCCAGTTTGCCAGGAAGTTCTACATTGCCCAGTGGTTCCGCGACACCACCATAGAGACGGAGAAGGCCATGAAGAGCCAGAAACGGGACCGGGAAGAGGACTCGTCGGACGGTCCTGGCCACCACGCCAAGGACATCGAGACCATTGGGGAGGTCATGCAGCGGGCTGAGGCGCGCAAGAAGTTCCTCCGCAAGATCATCAAGACGGCCCCGTCCCAGTTCACCACCCTACGGTACTGCACATCTCTCTGTCTGTCTGTCTGTCTGTTCAGACTAGGCTTGGGCAGTATACTGTATTCACCATTACTATATACCGGGGTAATTGGATAGTTTTTTAAAAGTGAATACCTGCAGTCAACTTGTGTAATACATTAGGAGATAAAGCAGATTGCGTTCTTCATTTCTCCTGTCACATTATTTAACGTTTAGAGTATGTGAGCGGTTGGAAATCCCGCTCATGGAGCACCGCTCCGGCGCACCACGTCCTTTCCAACCGCTCCGCTAAAAACAAGAAAAAAATACCAAATTCGCTCCATTCATTAAAATCACAATTTAACCAAAACCCATCTATTTTTGTGACTACTTGGACCTATCATTTGGTTTTGAAGTATTGAAACCAAACCATATGGATTTGAACGAAAAGTATTTGAATAAACATGAAAAGGTGAACGTAAGAAGCGCTCATTTCAAACAGGCTACATGTCGTATTAAACAACATATAAACGCTTAGTAGGTCAGGGAGACAGACAATAGGCTGGCAGGGACATTAAGCACTCAGCATTTAAACAACATTTTGTTGTATTCAATCATTATAGTCCATAAATTGCGCAAATAGGCTGTGACTTACTTAGAATTAAATACAAATTTAAAATGAAAAATGACTTAGTGCCTTTGAATTCATTTTTAGAAACACGCGTTTGGCCAGTCTTTGGCTTCAGGTTCATGTGATGATGCTTGGAGAGAAGGCCAGCAGTGGAAAATATCCTCTCCACCCCTGCAGAGCCACTGGGGATCCTAAACACCCTTTGGGCCACTCTTGCCAGTCTGGGCATGGATGCGGAGTTGTTTTTGTATTTTTCTATAGATAGGCCTGAAGGTTTTTAGGCAAAATAGTCCAATCAAAACGTAAAGCTCCTTGAACGTGGGAATAAGCCAGGCCTATTGGGCCAAAATCAATTATGGCCTATTGTAAGATAATGGCCTAAAAATGAACAAAACTTTTTAGTTTATAAATACTTTGCTACAATGACAATGCATGCTGGGCCGGGCATGCCCTGAGCTCGTGAAGTGAGCGCTGCTGGAGTTGAGCCAGTCACGTGTTTGTTTGTAAATACAACCGGAGAAAGAGGGAGAAGGTGAGACCAGCTGTGTGTATGGTTTAACTGGCTAGTTATCTCAGTAAGTGTCTGAATTAATAAGAAGACGGGGCATCATATAGTGTCAGCTTTCTGCCGTGTTTGAGAAGTCAAAGCCCGTTGGATGAGTTATCTGTACAGCTGCCACTGCCATCTTGATTTCCTTTAGTTTTTTCTCCTCTCCGTTCTTGGCCCGTCTGCTCCTCCCCCCTCTTCTCCGAGCAGAGCAGGCAGGCCCGTTGCCCTAGCGACTCCAGACTACACACAGACGCAGCATGGAGACATTCTGCTCCAGAGCCAGTGCTGTTCTTCCGTCAGAAAAGCACGCTTCAAAACTTTATTCATTTGCACAATGTCTCTCGTTCACAAACTTGTAAATGTCCAAACTTGGGATGAGAGGAGGATGGTATGACGATATGAAAATCTGTATACCGCCCAACCCTAGTTCAGACCACCCTGTGAAATGGTGTTAATCTATCTAATTATATATCTATTATATTTCTACAATATCTATTGATTTATGGATATAATTCTATTTTGATGTGACCAACGCTCCTCTCTGGACCATCTTCATAACGCAGCTCTTGTACGGCCTGATGTGAAGGAATGGCCCCAGTGGTTGATGTAAATACTAAAGCTGTTTTCCCCAACCTCTTCTGTGTTGTCAGAATGAACTCGGACACGGTGGACTACGACGACTCCTGCCTCATCGTCCGCTACTTGGCCTCCATGAGGCCGTTCGCCCAGAGCTTTGATATTTACTTAACCCAGGCAAGGAACCCAGAAGCATGTTGCCTGTATTCATCTGTTGTATTGCTTTCTGTTTATCTACTTTATTTTGTGGTTTTACTGTAAAGTGTTGTGATTTTAAATGCACTTAAAATAATGTTTGATTTGACGCTGTTGAAGGAACTCCAGGCCCGTATTCAGAAAGCCTCTCAGAGTTGGAGTGTTGATCTAGTTTTGCCTTTTAGATCATACAATACAATTGTATGGATAGGGGGGGATCTGATCCTAGATCAGCAGTCCTTCTCTAAGATGCTCTGTCCTGCCAGGCAGTGAGTAACAATGAGCAACACCGTGGCTTTTCTCTGTCTCTCTCTCTCTCTCTCTCTCTCTCTCTCTCTCTCTCTCTCTCTCTCTCTCTCTCTCTCTCTCTCTCTCTCTCTCTCTCTCTCTCTCTCTCTCTCTCTCTCTCTCTCTCTCTCTCTCTCTCTGTCTCTCTGTCTCTCTGTCTCTCTCTGTCTCTCTCTGTCTCTCTGTCTCTCTGTCTCTCTCTCTGTCTCTCTCTGTCTCTCTCTGTCTCTCTCTGTCTCTCTCTCTCTCTCTCTCTCTCTCTCTCTCTCTGTCTCTCTCTCTCTGCTCTCTGTCTCTCTCTCTCTCTCTGTCTCTCTCTGTCTCTCTCTGTCTCTCTCTGTCTCTCTCTGTCTCTCTCTGTCTCTCTCTGTCTCTCTCTGTCTCTCTCTGTCTCTCTCTGTCTCTCTCTGTCTGTCTCTGTCTGTCTCTCTCTGTCTCTGTCTGTCTCTGTCTGTCTCTGTCTGTCTCTGTCTGTCTCTGTCTGTCTCTGTCTGTCTCTGTCTGTCTGTCTCTGTCTGTCTCTGTCTGTCTCTGTCTGTCTGTCTCTGTCTGTCTCTCTCTCTCTGTCTCTCTCTCTCTCTCTCTCTCTCTCTCTCTCTCTCTCTCTGTCTCTCTCTCTCTCTGTCTCTCTCTTTCTTTCTTTCTCTCTCTCTCTCTCTAGATCCTGCGAGTCCTGGGGGAGAGTGCAATCGCTGTCCGGACAAAAGCCATGAAATGTCTGTCAGAGGTGGTTTCTGTGGACCCCAGCATTCTTTCCAGGGTAGGAGTGTGTTGTGTGGCCAGCCTTGTCCTGTGGCAGTGTGTAAACAACAAAACGCAACGTGATACGTTTTTTGATTTTTAAAAACTTGACAGCTGACATGCACACTTTTTCGTCCATTACCAGTGGACGGATGAACAAAATACCAAAAAAAATGTGTACTGTTCCTTTAACCCTATCGTCCCCTGGCTGTGTGTGCAGTTGGACATGCAGCGCGGGGTGCATGGGCGTCTGATGGACAACTCCACCAGCGTTCGCGAGGCGGCTGTGGAGCTTCTGGGCCGCTTCGTGCTGAGCCGACCCCAGCTCACCGAGCAGTACTACGACATGCTTATCGAGAGGATACTGGTGAGTATCCCAACTAACACACACACCGTAACACAACGTCCCAAGTGTCCGAAAAAGCAATCTCAGCTGAAGAGTGTTGTTGCACTGGTGGCCATCAATCCATCGGGGAGTTCATTGATAGTTCACCTCATGTTCATGCACGTTTGTTGTTGTCTTCCACTGCCACCTATTGGCTAAATAAAAGCATTGCACCCACCGCTGGCGCTCAGTTAAAATGTACAGCCTTTACTTTTGAAAGTGTAGCCCATATACTTGAGATACGAGACGGTCAGTAAGTATCTGCCTTTCCTCTTCCTCAGGACACTGGCATCAGCGTGAGGAAGAGGGTGATTAAGATCCTGAGAGACATCTGTCTGGAGCAGCCCACTTTCAACAAGATCACAGAGATGTGCGTGAGGATGATCCGCCGGGTCAATGATGAGGAGGGCATTAAGGTACTCTTCTTAACGTTAGGGCACAGAGTTGATCTTGACCAGGAAAAACTACAGACCCTATTGTGTCTAGGCTTAAAGGTGTAATGTGTAGAAATATTTCAAAAATGTCAAACATTTCCAAATGTTTGTCTGATTTCAGTTTGTGACACAACATGCAATGTATTTATGTAGAGAATCATTATACCATCTAAAACGCTGTGAAATATTTTTTCACGCAGGATATTGTCTTTTTTTTTCAATAACCAAAAATATTGTATTTTCAAGCTGTTCGAGGCAAAGTAAAAAGAAGCAGTAACGGCTTTCGGAAGGGAAACATTAAAATATTGCACATATAATAGATCTACCGCTTATCAGACTTGCATTCAATGAGAATGACAGTTCTATAACTAACATTTCTATTCGAAATCAGTCGTACACAAAACTATATAAAGGACGTTTAACTGAGGTATTGTCCGCTAGTTGAGTAGTTGTGTATGCTGAGAAGAAGCTGACTACACAGTAGAACAGATGAGGTTATTAGTCACATGCACAGCATAAGAATTTCACTGTACCCTGCGATTACATCTGCGAAGATGTGAAATTCTTATGCTCCAAGCTCCAACAGTGCAGGTAAAACTAAAAGTGAACGAGACAATAATAATAATAATAATAATAATAATAATAAACCCACTTACCTCCTGTAAGGACTTGGAGCATCAGTGGCTCCGTGTGTGATGTATTGACTCAACTGTGATACTTGTCCCATTGACAGAAACTAGTCAACGAAACATTCCAGAAGCTGTGGTTCACCCCGACCCCGGCCCACGACAAAGACACTATGACCAGGAAGATTCTCAACATTACTGACGTGGTGAGTGCACGTCAACTCTGTTGTCATCAACCTAAACTCAAAAAAAAAAAAAATTAAGCACGCAGGAAGTTTATATATTAATGTATTATTTACATTTTAGTCATTTAGTAGATGTTCTGATTTATTATCCTACACCGACTGCATCTTGGATTGTGCAATCATTACCATGCTCAATGTGTTTTGCAGGTCGCGGCTTGCAAAGACACGGGCTACGATTGGTTCGAGCAACTCCTTCAAAACGTAAGTCTTTTTTTATTTTTTTCTTGTCGGAACGCCACCTTGTGTTGTATTCACCGAAAGGCGTCTCTCTCTCTCTGAGTGCTGTTGGGGCTACTAATCTCCTGCCTCCATGTCCTTCTGTTCCCTTCTCCTCTTCGTCAGCTGTTGAAGGTGGAGGAAGACGCTGCCTACAAACCGGCCAAGAAGGCTTGTGTGCAGCTTGTGGACAATCTGGTGGAGCACATCCTCAAATACGAGGAGTCTCTTGCAGGTAACTAGCCTCGGTCTTGTTTCGAATAGTTTTCCCCAGCCAATTCCGGAGGAGGCTTTAAAAGGATAGTTCACTCAAACTATCTAAGCACTCATAAACAAATCTGCAAAACATATCATCACAGTTTTTGCTTTGTGCTGAAAGTGCTCTCTATCTTGAGAACTTGACTGCTGACATGCACACTTTTTGGGGGGGATTTATGAACCAAATACTAAAAATATATAGTTTTTGAGTGAACTATCCCTTTAAACCAGGCCTCTCAAACTGGCAATTGTTTATGTAACGTGATTCTTGTCCCCTTTCAGAAAATAAAGGGGTGAACTCCACCCGCCTGGTGTCCTGCATCACCACCCTGTTCCTGTTCAGCAAGATCCGGGCGCAGCTCATCGTCAAACACGCCACGACCATGCAACCCTATCTGACCACCAAGTGCAATGTGAGATTATCCCAAAGAGCCCTCACGTGTCCCACCCAAAAAATAAAATCACGATGCACAACCTGCCAAATCAGAATCAGAATCACCTTTATATGCCAAGTACATTTGCATGTACCAAGAATTTGACCTGGTAAAATGGTGCTGACCATAACATACAGAATATATACAAAATAATTAAGAAATTATGTACATATAGTATATACAATAGAACAATTCCACATAATGAGAAATAATATAATGGTACTGGTTGAAATGAATGTTTTTGTTTGGATGGCACTGTGGTGTCATTGTAAAGTGTGCATTTCAGACTACAGTGTAAAGAAAGTCACCTCTAGTGTTGTGATTTGTATTGAGTATCAATAGCCAGGTTTCCATCCAATTGGCCACAGATTTTCATATGAATATTCTCAAATCTGCATAAAAACAATATGCCCATTTTCCCACCAGAGATGTGTTTCCATCAAATTGACGTGTTCCAGATAAAAGTCTTGAGCGTGATGACGTAGTGCACATAACAATACATTTTGCGGTTAAATTCCCATGTACAGAATACAAAATACAAGTTCAATGGGTTTCCATCGCATTTTCAACTCTGCTGATGGTTTTGTCACTAAACATTTTGCGTTTATATAGCGAATGCGCCCACTCTGGTCTTGGCACGTGCACTCTAGCCAACAGCTCATAGACACAGTGTGGGTATAGCCTACATGATGAGATTATTAAAAACGAGATTATTTTAATTTCTTTAAACCGCAGCCAACCATCGATCATCATGTCACCAGAATAAGACCCTCAATATTTATTGGAAAGGAGCACCAAGCTCATCACCTTGCCCTTTCACCACCCTGTGAAGTTCATCATCATTTATTTAATCTGTTGCCTAATAAACTGCATGCTTTCCTGAGTCGTAGTGGGAGGACCACACAACATATTGTCGCGTGACTCCAAAGTTTACTTTGATATGAGGGTTATTATATCAATATTTGTGCATAAAGGCGTTTCCACCGACATTTCTCGCATAGTTAATTTTACAGACACAAAAAAAGATCCCACCTTGTCTAGCATATTTTGTTTTGTAGACATTTGGAAAGTTTACCGACAAATGAGCTGTTTCCATCAGGCCTGTCGTGACATTTTTATTTATTTTTTTAATCCGACATACTTTACTGGCATAGAAAGGTTGGATTGAAACCTGAGTATTAATGCTGTGATGTGCTGTGATGTGATGCAGAACCCCAGCGACTTCATGGTGATCTGTAACGTGGCCAAGATCCTGGAGCTGGTGATCCCTCTGATGGAGCACCCCTCTGAGACCTTCCTCACCACCATCGAGGAAGACCTCATGAAGCTCATCATCAAATACGGCATGACGGTGCGTAGAGTCCTGGTGTTCTGGATCTAGGGTTGCTAAGTTCCCGTAACTTTCCCAAAATTCCTAGGTTTTCCAGAAATCGTGGTTGGACGATTCTTGATTGCTTGCTTAATCCCAACTGGGATTTCTGGGAATATTAGGGAAATTATTGGAATTTTGTAACTGGATCCCTGCCCTGCACATTGAAATGAGCTCAGGCTTTTACTAGGCTAAATGGCAGTGTTGTTGTTGCCAAACAGCTGAATAGATTTCCCCCCCCCCTCCTTCCGGCCTCTGCCAGGTTGTCCAACACTGTGTCAGCTGCCTCGGCGCCGTGGTCAACAAGGTGACCCACAACTATAAGTTTGTGTGGTCTTGCTTTAACAGATACTACGGTGAGTGTACACACACACACACACACACACACACACACACACACACACACACACCCATCTCCTGAGCTTACTCTTGGTGTGTTCAAGCTCTTTCTGTGTTGTGTTTCAACCACAACATGCTGGTGTTTTTGAATTTCATTTGATTTGACAATTCAAAAACCCAATTCAGCCACGCGTTGTGGATACAATGCATTTGAAATCAGCCAGAGTATCTAGTAGAACACATCCGTGTTGTGTTTTGTGAAGGTGCTCTGACCAAGCTGAAGACACAGCACCAGGAAGATCCCAACAGTACAGCTCTGGCTGCCAACAAGCCGGCCCTCCTGCGCTCCCTCTTCACCGTGGGAGCCCTGTGTCGCCACTTTGAGTTTGACATGGAGGAGTTCAAGGGCATCACCAAGGTAAAGGACTCCTTTTTAATTCAGACCACACTCTGGAACTCCAGTCATATGGGTGACGGTGGACATCCCAGCAAAAAGGATATATGTAAAATGTCTGGGAATAAGAACTGTACCTTTTTTACGCTCCTAACCTGGGTCGACTACATCAATCATTTATCTCTTCTTTTCCTCGTGCTGTTCTGTCCAGGTGGTGATCAAAGAGAAAGTGCTGGAGCTGCTGCTGTACTTTACTAAACATGAGGACGAGGAGGTGCAGTCCAAGGCCATCATCGGCTTAGGTAAAATATCACTTCCACTGCCCTGCCCCGTGGCCTGCTGTGTTGACCTTCTGATTCCTCCTCACCGCTTCTAATATTGTACCGGGGCCCAACGTTCTGTAGGCAAACATTGAAGAATGTGTAGAGTAGAGCTGACGTGATTCCTTATTCTACAACGTCGTGCCTTTCTGAACGCAGTCCTGCATGGTCGTAGCTCATGTTACCTGTCTTGTTCTGGGTTGATATGAATCCTAGGGGGGTATACACTAGAAAGAAAACGGCATGAAATGGGTAGGGACCTACCTGAATTTGTCCAATAAGAAGTGCTTGTTTCCTTTTTTTGTTGCAAACTGTTTTGCTACGGTGTGCACTAATGAACACACCCCTGGTCTTCCATCCTGTGCTCCCTCCCTCACAGGCTTCCTGGTGATCATGCACCCCAGCCAGATGTTTTCCCCGGAGGTGAAGACCCTGTACAACGGCATCCTGGCCGACAGGAGCACCTCGGTCAACCTGAAGATCCAGGTGCTGAAGAACTTGCAGACCTACCTGCAGGAGGAGGATTCTCGCATGCAGGAGGCTGACCAGCATTGTGAGTAACCAGTACCCACCGCCTGCTCCGAAGCCAACCAACCCACTCGCACACCCTCTTACTGCCTCACAGCCTTTGCATAGCTTGATCTGTGCAATCTGGAGTTCAAACAACAACACCAACAGACACACCCCGCCACTGTTTTTGGAGAACAGTTTAGGGATATTCCTAATCCTGTGCCGCACGTGTCAAACAGAGCCTTAAAGGTTTGGTAGCCGTCTTCTCTTTATTGTGTGTGTGCTGCTGTGCCTCCAGCCGTGGTGACTGTGTCTGTCTGTCTCCCGTCCTGCAGGGAAGAAGCTGTCCAAGCAGGAGGACCTGAAGGAGATGGGGGACATCTCGTCGGGCATGAGCAGCTCCATCATGCAGCTGTACCTCAAGCAAGTTCTGGAGGCCTTCTTCCACACCCAGTCCAGCGTGCGCCACTTTGCCCTCAACGTCATCGCGCTCACCCTCAACCAGGGCCTCATCCACCCCGTGCAGGTAAACAATGCTTGTTTGAAAAAAGAAAGCTTTTTGGCAGTCTATGACCACTCTGAAGTCCTATCCCCCTCGAGGCTACCGTTGAGGCTTTTTTCTTTACTGGGAGAACATGGGAATGAAGTGCCCATTCCATAGGATGTTTTCCTCATACCAGTGTGTTAGGACAGGGGGTGTTCAACCTTTTCTTGCCCAGGGTCCCCCTCCCAGGCAAACCGGCGACCCAGGGACTCATCATACGTTAGCAAAACCTTTTCATCAGGTGAATGATAATGGCAAGGAGAAGTAATCAACATTTTAAAAAATGAAAAGATTTGGTAGATAAATTATTTTGACCTCACCCACATTTATCATTGAAAGAGGAAGTGTAAACTCTGAGCCTATTAGCCAGAAAGGTAACTCCAAAAGCAACTGCTTGGAAGCAACTGCTAAGAGCAGCTGTTTAGCTGGTTAAACAAAGGTTAGCCTTACTGTATGTCCATGTCAAGAAAGCTTACCAATAGCCAGCGACACCGGCAGCACTGGTAGCCTATTTACAGGTAGCCTATTCACGGGTGCTTTTTCAGTGTAATTTGCTCAATATTAGGAGTTGAGAATTAAAGTTGACATCATTTAGAAATAATATATCCTCTTTTCTGCTGTAGATATGTAATTCAAACTTTGTTTATTCTGTTGTTGCTAGCGATATTCCTAAAAACACATTTTTTTTTTTTATAAAGTTTTATTTTTTGTATGTATATTTCTCGGACCCCCTTCAGTACCTAGGGATCCGCGGACCCACTGTTGAATATCTCTGTGCTAGGATGTTTTCCTCATACCAGTGTTTAAAAAAAAAAAATGTTTTATACAATTCGCAATTGTTTATACCGATCTAAAACGACACATAAGTCCGCAATGCTTTAGGCTAGAAACAAGCGGTAAAATGCCAGAGGAAGATGCAACTCTGATGCACATGGGAATATATTTGGTTTGTCTCTGACGTTCAGAAGCTGAGCTATGACCTGAAGTCGAGGAGTCAAAGAAATGTGACTTTGCTTGGGAAGTAATCTAATACAGTGTGACTTGCTATCAATTGTTTGAATCACTTTCTGTAAGATATGATGTATAATTAAATTGAGGGTTCATATAAATTATCATAATAAAACATATTTGGTAGCGAAATAATATTTGGGGAAATGGGGTCTTGAGTTTATTTTCTATTATTATCAAATAGCCTACCTAAAAGATGTCATGAGTCTTGTTGAATTACATAGAATTGCAGGAAATTAGGTTCAAAACAATACAGTGGGGGGAAAAAAGTATTTAGTCAGCCACCAATTGTGCAAGTTCTCCCACTTAAAAAGATGAGAGAGGTCTGTAATTTTCATCATAGGTACACGTCAACTATGACAGACAAAATGAGAAAAAAAAATCCAGAAAATCACATTGTAGGATTTTTTATGAATTTATTTGCAAATTATGGTGGAAAATAAGTATTTGGTCAATAACAAAAGTTTCTCAATACTTTGTTATATACCCTTTGTTGGCAATGACACAGGTCAAACGTTTTCTATAAGTCTTCACAAGGTTTTCACACACTGTTGCTGGTATTTTGGCCCATTCCTCCATGCAGATCTCCTCTAGAGCAGTGATGTTTTGGGGCTGTCGCTGGGCAACACGGACTTTCAACTCCCTCCAAAGATGTTCTATGGGGTTGAGATCTGGAGACTGGCAAGGCCACTCCAGGACCTTGAAATGCTTCTTACGAAGCCACTCCTTCGTTGCCCGGGTGGTGTGTTTGGGATCATTGTCATGCTGAAAGACCCAGCCACGTTTCATCTTCAATGCCCTTGGTGATGGAAGGAGGTTTTCACTCAAAATCTCACGATACATGGCCCCATTCATTCTTTCCTTTACACGGATCAGTCGTCCTGGTCCCTTTACAGAAAAACAGCCCCAAAGCATGATGTTTCCACCCCCATGCTTCACAGTAGGTATGGTGTTCTTTGGATGCAACTCAGCATTATTTGTCCTCCAAACACGACGAGTTGAGTTTTTCCCAAAAAGTTATATTTTGGTTTCATCTGACCATATGACATTCTCCCAATCCTCTTCTGGATCATCCAAATGCACTCTAGCAAACTTCAGACGGGCCTGGACATGTACTGGCTTAAGCAGGGGGACACGTCTGGCACTGCAGGATTTGAGTCCCTGGCGGCGTAGTGTGTTACTGATGGTAGACTTTGGTCCCAGCTCTCTGCAGGTCATTCACTAGGTCCCCCCGTGTGGTTCTGGGATTTTTGCTCACCGTTCTTGTGATCGTTTTGACCCCACGGGGTGAGATCTTGCGTGGAGCCCCAGATCGAGGGAGATTATCAGTGGTCTTGTATGTCTTCCATTTCCTAATAATTGCTCCCACAGTTGATATCTTCAAACCAAGCTGCTTACCTATTGCAGATTCAGTCTTCCCAGCCTGGTGCAGGTCTACAATGTTGTTTCTGGTGTCCTTTGACAGCTCTTTGGTCTTGGCCATAGTGGAGTTTGGAGTGTGACTGTTTGAGGTTGTGGACAGGTGTCTTTTTTTATACTGATAACAAGTTCAAACAGGTGCCATTAATACAGGTAATGAGTGGAGGACAGAGGAGCCTCTTAAAGAAGAAGTTACAGGTCTGTGAGAGCCAGAAATCTTGCTTGTTTGTAGGTGACCAAATACTTATTTTCCACCATAATTTGCAAATAAATTCATAAAAAATCCTACAATGTGATTATCTGGATTTTTTTTTCTCAATTTGTCTGTCATAGTTGACGTGTACCTATGATGAAAATTACAGGCCTCTCATCTTTTTAAGTGGGAGAACTTGCACAATTGGTGGCTGACTAAATACTTTTTTTCCCCACTGTATATTCCTAGGTCCCTCAAATTAAACAAAATCAAGCTGGTGTTGTATTTACTATAGGCTATCTCAATAAAAAAAAGTTTTTAAAGGAGGGGGTATTTTTCAGATGTGAAAAGGGGGCCCTGTTAGGATGTTTTCGTCTGACCCCACTTAGGATGTTTTCCTCTGACCCCACTTAGGATGTTTTCCTCTGACCCCACTTAGGATGTTTTCCTCTGACCCCACTTAGGATGTTTTCCTCAGACCCCACTTAGGATGTTTTCCTCAGACCCCACTTAGGATGTTTTCCGCAGACCCCACTTAGGATGTTTTCCGCAGACCCCACTTAGGATGTTTTCCGCAGACCCTACTTAGGATGTTTTCCGCAGACCCCACTTAGGATGTTTTCCTCTGAACCCACTTAGGATGTTTTCCGCAGACCCCACTTAGGATGTTTTCCTCTGAACCCACTTAGGATGTTTTCCTCAGACCCCACTTAGGATGTTTTCCGCAGACCCCACTTAGGATGTTTTCCTCAGACCCCACTTAGGATGTTTTCCTCAGACCCCACTTAGGATGTTTTCCTCAGACCCCACTTAGGATGTTTTCCTCAGACCCCACTTAGGATGTTTTTCTCAGACCCCACTTAGGATGTTTTCCTCAGACCCCACTTAGGATGTTTTCCTCATACCAGTGTGTCTTCTTTTCTCCAGTGTGTACCGTACCTCATCGCCATGGGAACAGACCCCGAGCCCAGTATGAGAAACAAAGCGGACCAGCAGTTGGTTGAGATCGACAAGAAGTACACCGGATTCATTCATGTGAGTCCATGCTCGAGAAACGGTAGCAAACGTTTCCCCATTTGTCCTCAAACTAACTCCTCCCTCACATTTCAAAGGTGGTTAACCCTGCGTTTGAACCCCTCACCGAGTGACCAAAGGATGCATCCCAAATGGCACCCTATTCCCTATATAGTGCACGACTTTTGACCAGAGCCCTATCGTCCTTGGTTAAAAGTCATATAGGGCGCCATTTGGGATGCAGACCCAAAAGGCTGGTGTTACCAGCTTTAGCTGACGACGTGTCTCCCCTCTACAGATGAAGGCAGTGGCTGGGATGAAGATGTCCTACCAGGTGCAGCAGGCCATCATGGCGTCCCGCAAGGGCATCATCCGGGGCTTCCGGCAGGACGAGACCACCTCGGCCCTCTGCGCCCACCTCTTCTCCATGGTCCGAGGGAACCGGCAGCACCGGCGAGCCTTCCTCATCTCCCTGCTCAACCTGTTTGACGACAGCTCCGTGAGTCTCCTCGTACCAAACCCCAACCCCGCCTCTTTATCAATCCACTTTTTGCTTGCTAGTTTGTATTATGTTTTCTTACTGAGTTGGCCAGGTCTCTCTTCTGATAGGCTTCCTGGGTAAATAAAGGTTAAAGAAAATAAAAAATACTATTGTTTCTAAGTCAAATGTTATTTGTCACGTGCAGAATACAACGGGTGTAGATATTACAGTGAAATGCTTGCTTACAAAGCCTTCCCAACTATGCAGAGTAAAACTATAATAGGAACAGGAAGAATAAAATACACCAGAATGGAGCTGTATACAGGAAGTACCAGTACCGGATCAATGTGGAGCTATATACAGGAAGTACCAGTACCGGATCAATGTGGAGCTATATACAGGAAGTACCAGTACCGGATCAATGTGGAGCTATATACAGGAAGTACCAGTACCGGATCAATGTGGAGCTATATACAGAAAGTACCAGTACCGGATCAATGTGGAGCTATATACAGGGAGTACCAGTACCAGATCAATGTGGAGCTATATACAGGGAGTACCAGTACCAGATCAATGTGGAGCTATATACAGGGAGTACCAGTACCAGATCAATGTGCAGAGGTACGAGTTATTTGAGGTAGATATGTACATGAAGGCAGGGTAAAGTCACTAGGCGTCAGGATAGATAATAATAAGGTATTTGAGGTAGATATGTCCATGAAGGCAGGGTAAAGTGACTAGGCATCAGGATAGATAATAATAAGGTATTTGAGGTAGATATGTACATGAAGGCAGGGTAAAGTCACTAGGCGTCAGGATAGATAATAATAAGGTATTTGAGGTAGATATGTCCATGAAGGCAGGGTAAAGTGACTAGGCATCAGGATAGATAATAATAAGGTATTGAGGTAGATATGTACATGAAGGCAGGGTAAAGTGACTAGGCATCAGGATAGATAATAATAAGGTATTGAGGTAGATATGTACATGAAGGCAGGGTAAAGTGACTAGGCATCAGGATAGATAATAAGAGTAACAATAAAGAAAAGAGAAGCAGCAGCATATGATGAGTGTGAAAGTGTGTTGTCGGTGTGTGTGTGTTGTCGGTGTGTTTGTGCGCGTTCTACTGACGGTTTGTGTCTCTTGTGCCCCTGCAGAAGACTGACGTGAACATGCTGCTGTTCATAGCAGACAACCTGGCCTGTTTCCCCTTCCAGAGCCAGGAGGAACCCCTCTTCATCATGCACCATATAGACATCACACTGTCTGTGTCCGGGAGCAACCTGCTGCAGACCTTCAAAGAGGTCAGACGCACACACGCACGCACACACACACACAAAAGCAAACACACAAACGCAAACCCTTGCACTCTTAACATGATCAAATATACTTGTCGAGACACACACACACACACAGTACCCATTCAGAATTCACACAAATAGGAAGTTTGTTTGTTGGCTATTCTTCATTTGTTGACAGATGCCCCGCTCTCATTCTCTCCCCAGTCTCTGTTGAAGGAGCCGCGGCGTCGCGAGCCCAAAGTTAAAAAGGAGCACCATTGGAAGAACGGCTCTGGCGGGGAGGAGGACGAGGACAAGGAGGAGAACTGTGACTCCCCCAGGAGCGATGAAAACTCGAACCCTGATGATGATGATGATGATGATGGTGAGGTGGTGCGGCGGCGGCCTAAGAAGTCCAAGAGGCCGGTGGTCGTGGAGGACCCCAGCTCTGAGTCGGATTTGGACCTGGAAGACCTGGACGTGGAAGATGTGGACCGGGTGATGCGGCGGCTGCCTGAGAACGCCACGCCGCTCCTGGAATTTGCCAACGCCTCACAGGGCATCCTGCTGCTCCTCGTGCTCAAACAGCACCTCAAGAACCTCTACAACTTCTCAGACAGGTGTATATAACATAACCTATAATAACAATTACAGGTGCCTCACACATGACATCCCTATTAAGGTTATAGGCAAACCTGGGTTCAAATACTATTCTAAATCCTTTCAAATACTCCTGTTTGGTTAAAGCAAATGATTTTGAATAGTATTTGAACCCAGTTCTGTTTAGATGCGCATTTAGGATGGTTCAAACATAAAGTGCTCAATCTCTCGAATGTATCGATGTTGAATTGATTGTCAACTGGCTATGACAAACACCTTTTGAACTCCCCTTGATCACTCATTTGATTGATTGATTGATGTGGCTATAGACTTAAGATAATTAATGCACAACTTACTCACTTTCTCCTTGTCTGCAGCAAAATCCAGAAGTACTCACCGACGGAGTCGGCCAAGGTGTACGACAAGGCGGTGAACAGGAAGACCAACGTCCACTTCAAGCCCCGACAGACCATCGACTTCCTGTCCAACAACTGGGCCAACGTGGTTCTCACTCACGACATCAAGAAGAGGATAGTCAAGCAGTACCTGGACGTGAGTGTTTACACACTGGCACCACCTGCATGTCCCAATCATGGAATTTTACTGCCACTACTTTCTAGCCAGTCATTTTGAGGTCCCTTTTCAACATTTTCAAGTCTTCACTACTTTGTAGCATCAATTTACGAATCGGAAGAAAATGCGCATTACGAAAGCAAACGTGCACATGGAATGACCCGATAATCCTCTGCCTCTCTTGTGTCCCACTAGTTCAAAACCCTGATGGAACACTTGGACCCAGATGAGGAGGACGAGGAAGGGGAGGCGGCACAGGCCAGCGCCAACATCCGAAACAAAGCCATAAACGCACTGCTGGGAGGGGCCGGCCACGGGCATCTTGCACCAGTAGAGTACGATGAGGATGACGAGAGTGACGGAGATGAGAGAATCCCTGGGGTGAGACCCACAGCCAAGCTTTTCCTTTACCAGCCTTTACCGCTAAATACAATAGTGCCTTCAGAAAGTATTCACACCCCTTGATTTATTCCACATTTTGTTGTTACAGCCTGAATTTAAAATGGATCACTGGCCTACACACAATACCCCATAATGTCAAAGTGAAATATGTATTTAGAAATGTTTACAAATTTAATTAAAATTGAAACGCTGAAATGTTTTGAGTCTAAGTATTCAACCGCTTTGTTATGGCAAGCCTAAATAATTCACATTTATAAAACAGGCATTGAATATCCCTTTGATGGCTGCATCATGTTATGGGTATGCTTGTAATTGTTAAGGACAGGTGAGTTTTTCAGGATAAATAAGAAACTGAATGGAGCTAAGCACAGGCACAATCCTAGAGGAAAACCTGGTTCAGTCTACTTTCCACCAGACACTGGGAGATTAATTCACCTTTCAGCAGGACAATAACCTAAAACACAAGGCCAAATCTACACAGGAGTTGCTGACCAAGAGGACAGTGAATGTTCCTGAGTGGCCGAGATATAATTTCGATTTAAATCTACTTAAAAATGTATGGCAAGACCTGAAAATGGTTTTCTAGCAATGATCAACAACCAATTTGACAGAGATTGAAGCATTTTGAAAAGAATAATGGGCAAATATTGCACAGTCCAGGTGTGGAAAGCTCGTGTGGAAAGCTCTTAGAGGCTTACCCAAAAAGACTCAAAGCTGTAATCGCTGCCAAAGGTGATTCTAACATGTATTGACTCGGGGTTGAATACTTATCTAATCAAGATATATTAGTGTTTTATTTTCATGAATGTTTTACAAATGTTAGAATTTTCCTTCCACTTTAACAGAGTATTTTGTATAGATTGTTGACAAAAAATGACAATGAAATCTCTTCTCTCCTCAGTCCTCTCGGCGGGCGAAACGTACAGGGGACCCCGGGAACCTGAACGAGAGCGTGGACTCTATGGACGTCATCGCCATCCATTGCCCCAAGCACAAGGACCGTCCGCAGCTCGCCCGGGTCATCCAGAAGATCAGCACAAGCTACAGCGTGCACTGGATGTCCGGCTCCTACTCTGGCCCCTGGGCCGATGCCAAGAAACGGGACGGACGCAAAACGGTGCCTTGGGTGGACACTATTAAGGAGTCTGACATCATTTACAAAAAAATCGCCTTGACCAGTAACCACAAACTGAGTAACAAAGTGGCGCAGACTTTACGGTCACTGTACGCTGCCAAGGAGGGGACTTCCAGTTAATGAACCCTGCATTTCTACTATCACATCCACCCACCGCCAAACCAGAGGGAAATGTTACTAAAACATTGTTGGAGGCTCCTTCGCTGTTGTGCAGCAGAATCTAGTTGTTTCATTTCTACTCCCACTGTATTATAGGTTTAACACAGAAAACTACAAATGTTTATATCTCAGAAAAAAAAACATCTGTAAAGAAAAAAAAATAGAGTAAAACCTTATGTGAATGTTGGAAATTAGTCCTTTTGATGGTCTTATTAAAGTGTTTTTTGAATTTAAACTAGTACCCGGTGGCTTTCTTTAGCTTAGATATTCTGAGATATGATTTTTGGTAACTTTTAATTGTCCATGCTGTACAATGGAAGTCTTCTGAGTATAATTTATTATATTTCAAACCAAGCATGCAGTATCTGTGGGCTACTTGCAGGATGATATTTTGTAAAGGTAGATTTTGTTGTTTAAGGTCACCCTAGTTGTAAGAGAACAATGGGATCCTAGTCCCTCTGGTGGAACAAATACTGCAATAAATTTTCTACTTCTCTTTGTCACTTGTCTTGTTAAAGTGTTAAATACTTATTGAATTGCTTGAAAACGAAACTTCTGGTCGTTCTTGTGTGCTGCTTGGAAGCCTTGAAAACGTAGCAAAACGCTTTTAAACTTGAACGCACTCCCCATCTGACCCATTGCGTTTTCCGTAGAAACCCATGTCGTCACCAACGTCCGTTGTGTTGAAAGTTTTTGGCGGATTTTTTGACTTTATTTAGCGAACGTTACGTAGGAACAGACGTTTCTAAACGGATTATTTTATATTTATAGAACATGGAAAGGTACGTATTTATTTGAAAGACGTCTCAATAGGTCGTTGCATCTAATTTATAGTTAGCAATAATTAATTGTAAATCCTCAGGCGAATTCTAAGAGACTAGCTAGCTAACGTTAGCTAGTTGGCTAAATTAGCTTTAGTTTATGCTTTACAAGTCTAGTTATTAATTGTATGTTGCCAAAGTGGAATGTCCTTAGTTAAACAATATAGCTAGCAAACGTTATCACAGGAAATAAATGAAGTAGCAAGTAACGTTATTTGCATGTGAAAGTGTCATGATGGTGTACATTTGCCCCACTGATGACTGATGTTACTTTGCGTTTTTGAGAATCACATTTTAAAATACCCAAATGCGAGACGACAGGATGATTTTGCGGGACAGTGTAGTGTTAATGTCACATACGCAAGTACAGTGAAATGCCTTTATTGTAAGCTTTAACCCCAATATTAAATTAATCACAATGTAATACACCATGTCTCAAACACGTATATTGTTAGGCATACCTAATTTAAAAATAGTATCACTGTCAATCGTGAATGATAATTATTCACGTTATATGGGAATTTGGATCTTCTTGAAACTATACTGAACAAAAATATAAACGCAACATGCAACCATTTCAAAGGTTTAACTGAGTTACAGTTCATAGAAGGAAATCAGTTAATTGAAATAAATTCATTAGGCCCTAATCTATGGATTTCACTTGACTGGGAAGGCCCACCAACTTGGGCGCCAGGTCCAACCACTGAGGAGCCAGGCCCAGCCAATCACAATGAGTTGTTCCACACAGACAAAAATACTCCTGAGGTTATCCTGGATGTGAAGAAGCCGGATGTGGAGGTCCTGGACTGGCATGAGGCCGGTTGGATGTACTGCCAAGTTCTCTAAAACAGCCTTGGAGGCGGCTTATGGTAGATAGAGAAATTAGCAATAAATTCTCTGGCAACAGCTCTGGTGGACATTCCTGCATACATCATGCCAATTGCACACTCCCTCAAAACTTGAGACATCTGTGCCATTGTGTTGTGTGACAAAACTGCACATTTTAGAGTGGCCTTTTATTGTCCCCAACACAAGGTCATGCTGTTTAATCATCTTATTGAGATGCCGTACCTGTCAGGTGGATGGATTATCTTGGCAAAGGAGAAATGCTCACAAGCAGGGATGTAAACAAATTTGTGCACAATTTTAGACAAATATTTTATATCAGCTCATGGAAAATGGGACCAACACTACATGTTGCGTTTATATATTTTTTCACTATATATCGCCTTCCTGTATTTAGTTTGAATCAAAGCACATTCTGGCCAGTGGCGCACACTGTTGAGTTTTGGCTGCATTATATTTATTTTTTTACTCTTCGGCTAGCGACTTAAAATCTCATAAGAAAAGAGGTGGTGTTTTTGGTGTAACAGTAACGCTATACTAAAAAATCGAATCAAATGTTTTTCGTCACATGCAACGAATACAACAAGTTTAGACCTTACAGTGAAATGCTTACTTACATGCCCCTAACCAAGAAAAATAAGTGTTAAATAAAAAATAGATAAGTAAAAAAAATAATGAAAGAGCAGCAGTAAAATAACAGTAGCGAGGCTATACGGGGGGGCAATGCAAATAGTCCGGGTAGCCGTTTGATTAGCTGTTCAGGAGTCTTATGGCTTGGGGGGGTAGAAGCTGTTAAGAAGCCTTTTGGTCTTAGACTTGGTGCTCCGGTACCGCCTGCCGTGTGGTAGCAGAGAGAACAGTCTATGACTAGGGTGGCTGGAGTCTTTGACCATTTTTAGGGCCTTCCTCTGACACTGCCTTGTATAGAGGTCCTGGATGGCAGGAAGCTTGGCCCCAGTGATGTACTGGGCCGTACGCGCTACCCTCTGTAGTGCCTTGTGGTCGGAGGCCTAGCAGTTGCCATACCAGGCAGTGATGTAGCCATTCAGGATGCTCTCGATGGTGCAGCTGTAGAACTTTTTGAGGATCCATGCCAAAACTTTTGGGAATAGGCTTTGTCCTGTCCTCTTAACGACTGTCTTGGTGTGTTTGGACCATGATAGTTTGTTGGTGACACCAAGGAACTTGAAGCTCTCAACCTGCTCCACTACAGCCCCGTCGATGAGAATGGGGGCATGCTCGGTCCTCTTCTTTTTCCTGTAGTCCACAATCATCTCCTTTGTCTTGAGCACATTGAGGGAGAGGTTGTTGTCCTGGCACCACACGGCCAGGTCTCTGACCTCCTCCCTATAGGCTGTCTCATCGTTGTCTGTGATCAGGCCTACCAATGTTGTGTTGTCGGCAAACTTAATGATGGTGTTGGAGTCGTGCCTGGCCATGCAGTCATGGGTGAACAGGGAGTACAGGAGGGGACTGAGCATGCACCCCTGAGGGCCCCCGTGTTGAGGATCAGCGTGGCAGATGTGTTGTTACCTACCCTTACCACCTGGGGGCAGCCCATCAGGATGTCCAGGATCCAGTTGCAGAGGGAGGTGTTTAGTCCCAGGGACAGCTTAGTGATGAGCTTTGAGGGCACTATGGTGTTGAACGCTGAGCTGTAGTCAATGCATAGCATTCTCACGTAGGTGTTCCTTTTGTCCAGGTGGGGAAGGGCAGTGTGGAGTGCAATAGAGATTGCATCATCTGTGGATCTGTTGGGGCGGTATGCAAATTGGAGTGGGTCTAGGGTTTCTGGGATAATGGTGTTGATGTGAGCCATGACCAGCCTTTCTAAGCACCTCATGGCTACAGATGTGAGTGCTACGGGTCTGTAGTGATTTAGGGAGGTTACCTTAGTGTTCTTGCGCAGAGGGACTATGGTGGTCTGCTTGAAACATGTTGGTATTACAGACTCAGTCAGGGACAGGTTGAAAATGTCAGTGAAGACACTTGCCAGTTGGTCAGTGCATGCTCGGAGTACACGTCCTGGTAATCTGTCTGGCCCTGCGGGCTTGTGAATGTTGACCTGTTTAAATGTCTTACTCACATCGGCTACGGAGAGCGTGATCACACAGTCGTCCGGAACAGCTGATGCTCTCATGCATGTTTCAGTGTTGCTTGTCTCGAAGCGAGCATAGAAGTAATTTAGCTTGTCTGGTAGGCTCGTGTCACTGGGCAGCTCACGGCTGTGCTTCCCTTTGCAGTCTATAATAGTTTGCTGGCCCTGCCACATCCAACGAGTGTCAGAGCCGGTGTAGTACGATTCAATCTTAGTCCTGTTTTGACGCTTTGCCTGTTTGATGGTTCGTCGGAGGGCATAGCGGGATTTCTTATATGCGTCCGGGTTAGAGTCATTTACATTTTACATTTACATAATTTAGCAGACGCTCTTATCCAGAGCGACTTACAAATTGGTGCATTCAACTTATGATAGCAAGTGGGACAACCACTTTTTTTTTTCTTTTTTTTTATGGGGGGAGGGGGGGTAGAAGGATTACTTTATACTATTCCAGGTATTCCTTAAAGAGGTAGGGTTTCAAGTGTCTCCGGAAGGTGGTCAGTGACTCCGCTGTCCTGGCGTCGTGGGGGAGCTTGTTACACCATTGGGGTGCCAGAGCAGCAAATAGCTTTGACTGGGCTGAGCGGGAACTGTGCTTCTGTAGAGGTAGGGGAGCTAGCAGGCCAGAGGTGGATGAACGTAGTGCCCTCGTTTGGGTGTAGTGTCTGATCAGAGCCTGAAGGTAAGGAGGTGCCGTTCCCCTCACAGCTCCGTAGGCAAGCACCATGGTCTTGTAGTAGATGCGAGCCTCAACTGGAAGCCAGTGGATTGTGCGGAGGAGCGGGGTGACATGAGAGAACTTGGGAAGGTCGAACACCAGACGGGCTGCGGCGTTGTGGATGAGTTGTAGGGGTTTAATGGCACAGGCAGGGAGCCCAGCCAACAGCGAGTTGCAGTAATCCAGACAGGAGATGACAAGTGCCTGGATTAGGACCTGTGCCGCTTTCTGTGTAAGGTAGGGTCGTACTCTGTGAATGTTGTAGAGCATGAACCTGCAGGATCGGGTCACCGCTTTGATGTTAGCAGAGAACGCCAAGGCTCTTTGCACTCTGGGAGGAGGACACAATGGAGTTGTCAACCGTGATGGCGAGATCATAGAGCGGGCAGTCCTTCCCAGGGAGGAAGAGCAGCTCCGTCTTGCCGAGGTTCAGCTTGAGGTGGTGATCCGACATCCACACTGATATGTCTGCCAGACATGCAGAGATGCGATTCGCCACCTGGTTATCAGAAGGGGGAAGGAGAAAATTAATTGTGTGTCATCTGCGTAGCAATGATAGGAGAGACCATGTGAGGATATGACAGAGCCAAGTGACTTGGTGTACAGAGAGAATAGGAAAGGGCCTAGAACTGAGCCCTGGGTGACACCAGTGGTGAGAGCACATGGTGCGGAGACAGATTCTCGCCACGCCACCTGGTAGGAGCGACCTGTCAGGTAGGACGCAATCCAAGAGTGAGCAGCACCGGAGAAGCCGAACTCGGAGAGGGTGGAGAGGAGGATCTGATGGTTCACAGTATCAAAGGCAGCGGATAGGTCTAGAAGGATAAGAGCAGAGGAGAGAGAGTTAGCTTTAGCAGTGCAGAGAGCCTCCGTGACACAGAGAAGAGCAGTCTCAGTTGAATGACCAGTCTTGAAACCTGACTGGTTTGGATCAAGAAGGTCATTCTGAGAGAGATAGCAGGAGAGTTGGCTAGAGACGGCAGGCTCAAGAGTTTTGGAGAGAAAAGAAAGAAGGGATACTGGTCTGTAGTTGTTGACATCGGAGGGATCGAGTGTAGGTTTTTTGAGGAGGGGTGCAACTCTCGCTCTCTTGAAGACGGAAGGGACATGGCCAGCGGTCAAGGATGAGTTGATGAGCGAGGTGAGGTAAGGGAGAAGGTCTCCGGAAATGGTCTGGAGAATAGAGGAGGGGATAGGGTCAAGCGGGCAGGTTGTTGGGCGGCCGGCCGTCACAAGTCGCAAGATTTCATCTGGAGAGAGAGGGGAGAAAGAAGTCAAAGCATAGGGTAGGGCAGTGTGAGCAGGACCAGCGGTGTCATTTGACTTAATAAATGAGGATCGGATGTCGTCAACCTTCTTTTCAAAATGGTTGACGAAGTCATCCACAGAGAGGGAGGAGGGAGGGGGAGGAGGAGGAGGATTCAGCAGGGAGGAGAAGGTGGCAAAGAGCTTCTTAGGGTTAGAGGCAGAGGCTTGAAATTTAGAGTGGTAGAAAGTGGCTTTAGCAGCGGAAACAGAGGAAGAAAATGTAGAGAGGAGGGAGTGAAAAGATGCCAGGTCCGCAGGGAGTCTAGTTTTCCTCCATTTCCGCTCGGCTGCCCGGAGCCCTCTTCTGTGAGTTTGCAATGAGTCGTCAAGCCACGGAGCAGGAGGGGAGGACCAAGCCGGCCGGGAGGATAGGGGACATAGAGAGTCCCTCTCCTTGAAAGCAGCAGCTCTACCCTTTAGCTCAGTGCGGATGTTGCCTGTAATCCATGGCTTCTGGTTGGGGTATGTACGGTCAATGTGGGGACGACGTCATCAATGCACTTATTGATGAAGCCAGTGACTGATGTGGTGTACTCCTCAATGCCATCGGAAGAATCCAGGAACATGTTCCAGTCTGTGCTAGCAAAACAGTCCTGTAGCTTAGCATCTGCGTCATCTGACCACTTTTTGATTGACCAAGTCACTGGTGCTTCCTGCTTTAGTTTTTGCTTGTAAGCAGGAATCAGGAGGATAGAATTATGGTCAGATTTGCCAAATGGAGGGCGAGGTAGAGCTTTGTATGCGTCTCTGTGTAAAGGTGGCCACAAAAAAACAGAACTCATCATCAGCGGCATTAGTGGCTCGTGGGTCTGTGTACCCTCCTTGCGAGCTAAAAGCACAATTTTGCCGTAGGTTGGAGGCACTTGTTTGCCGTTTTTAATATGATAACTGATGATGACCCAACCCGGGTCGGTAATTGGACCATGCTTACTACAAGTTTAGATAGCTGGCTGCTAGACTAACCTACCAATCTAAAAAAAAAAATGCTGACATGGGCTAATTGAGTGACTGCTGATGCACAACCACATTTAGAAATTGCACCTTGTGTATTCTATTATTCTAACTCTCAACAGTAAGTTGAGAACCCGACTGAGCCCCCCTCCCCCAAATAATATGATATATTTTTTATAAACTGGTCCTACAAAGGGGGGTCGCCAGTTGCCCATCCCTGATCTGAATCAATGTCATATGATTAATCAAAATTAAAATGATACAAATCTACAACTTCTATTGCCATTGCCAATATGTAAAAATAGCCTACATAAAGCCAACAAATAAAAACGTTGAAGAACTATTGTCATTCTCAGTGGATGTAAAAACAGACTTGTCCACTCCTACAATGACAACGGTAAGACTGTAATAATAATATATTGAAATCATTAACATAAATTACCATAACCAAACAAACATTGTAGATGATAAATGATGGTAATTAAGAGTAAATATGCTACTGGTGATACAGGTGTGCCACCCCCGCGGCCTCCACAATGGATTGGTCCACTCAGACAGGCGTGAATCAGACAGGTTCCATAACATTTTTTAAAAATCTATATTTGCCACTGCTGGACTAAAATAATCTCAGTCGACCAATCAGTCGACCGGTCGACTAAATGGGGTCAGCCCTAATACATTTTACGGACACAGTATATTTTACATGAGTTACCTTTGTAATTTTTAGTCCCACCCTTCAGCTCCACTCACCCCTTCCCATTTATCTCTGAACCACACGATCCAATTTCTATTTGCCATATATTTTTCAAATGTACTGTGATGTTTCACAAAGGTTCTGAACCTTTCTATTCTCATAGTGTCTACAGATTGTAAATTAAAGGAACATTTTTAATAAGAGTATTATTAATCGATTGACTATGGCTATCCTATCTATTTTTGCCAACTTTCTATTAACATTAATTGTAGTGAGATCTTTTTCTTTCAGGATATGAATAGGACATGATTGTTTGGTTGGGGGACAAAGGGCCAAAATGAGGGACGTGTGGTCACCCTAGTTAGTGGTGGTCCGCCCCACTTCCTGTTAGTATCCCCATCGTTCATTGTTCATGTGAAGACATTTGCAGTTAGCTGGCTGGTATACAAGTTGGGGAACATTTGCTAGACTATTTGAACATTAACTGGCCTGGCTATCCATGTATAGCCTACATGTATGTAGCTGGCTATGTCTTTTTATTCATTCTCTTTCACCAGATCCAGGATGAGCCGAGCATCCAGCAGTAGGCTCTCTGAGCTCCCTCAAAGAGTTGAAAGCAACAGAATGAGCATGGTTTATGCAACACCGCAGAGGTAAGTTGGCAAACGAACATAAATGTAAGTTGCTTTAACAGCCTGTCATACATTTCGGATATGTATTTGCTATTACAATGAGCATATCAATATTTGTTCACAGCAAACAACCATCCTTCGGAAAGTTGAACATTCCTAAGCCCCAATCTGTCTCATCCGAGAGAAGAACCAGCTTTTTTGGTAGTCGGTAAGTCCCTGCACTGAAGAAAAGACTGTTAAACACCTAGTTCTCTATCACTGTCACCATGCCAGACAAAGACTATTCCTGTTAGTGAAACTATATGATTGGGAGCCATTTCACACTGCCAGTCATTTTACACACAGCAAAGGCTAAATGCTCTAAATGGGTGGTTCCCAACTCCAGTCCTCGAGTTCTCCCAACAGTGCACATTTTTATTGTATTTACATGTTCACACAGCAGGCCTTAATGCTCTAATCAGTTTTGTTTTTCAAATCTGTTTTGACTGTCCAAACAGCAAGTTAAAAGTGACCAAATCGGTTTTGTGTGGGTTCAGACAGCCATCATTTGCTGACAATGGCTATGCTAGTTGTCATAGTAACAGTGGTTGTGTGCAGTGGTGTCGGCTGATTGGTGGTGGCGCTCATGCTTCCAATCACTAAGAAGTTATGTAGCAGGCTAAGGTGACAAGAATGCCTGCCATGGTTGTTTCCTAGTTGCTTTGAATGTTCAAAATCATAGTGTAAGAACACTTTTTTAAAGCCTCAAAGGACAAGGTGATCCAACTTTCAAAACAAGTCCTTTTTGGCTAGCCATGGCGTTCAACCAGCTAGTTAGGTAGCTGTTTAGCTTTCTAGCAATTTCACTAATTTGTTTGTAAAGAATTAAGCTAGTTAGCTACCACATGTTCTTGTCAAAACTGTCAACAGACTAGGTAGCAAATTACAAAATAACAGTCTAAAAACCACTTGAGGGCATGGTCAGGAATCAGATTTGTGGCTTGAAATGTCTAAATCCATGTGCTTTTTGGCTGTTCAGACTGCAGGAAAAATAACAGATTCTAATCAGATATGTCAAAAAAATTGTATTTGAATCACTTCAAACTCCCAATGTGAACAAGGCTTAAGTCGTACCATAAATGCTGATGAACTCCTTTCAGGACCAGTGGGGCTGGCATGGCTCGCAACAGCACCTTTGGAGCCTTTGGAGGTGCAGAGAAGATGAAGGATCCCCGGCCCTTACACGATAAGGCCTATGTTCAGCAGTGCATCAGACAGTTGTGTGAGGTATAGATGGACTCCTAATAGACACAGGTTTTTAAAACAGAATCTCACTGAACTTTTAAGTCTTTCAAGACCGGGCCCAATATTTATAAAGCATCTCTGAGTAGGAGTGCTGATCTAGGATCAGTGTTGTCACTTTTACATCCTCATGAATTAGATTATATGAACGGGGGGGGGTCTGATCCTAGATCAGAACTCCTTCACTGAGACACTTTGTACGGCCATTTCCCTTGTTCTCCTCCAGTTTCTGTCAGAGAAGGGCTTTCCAGGTTCAATGTCGGTCAAGTCTCTCCAGTCGCCCTCCACCAAGGAGTTCCTAAAGATCTTTGAGTTCATCTACTGCCTCCTGGACCCCACCTTCCAGATGCCCACCTCCAAAGTGGAGGAGGAGGTCCCCAGGATTCTCAAAGACTTGGGGTAAATGAGCTCATTCTGCCATACATGTGAAAAATGGTCTGTGTCCCAAATGGCATCCCTATGGGCCCTGGCCCAAAGTAGTGCACTATATAGAGAAGAGGGTGCTATTTGGGACACAGATATGATCATTTGCTGTTTGCATCTTGTTTTTGCACGCTGGCCCGTTCCTCGTTCTAGTATACAGACTGTATATTTCTGATTGCAGGTATCCATTTGCGCTCTCCAAAAGTTCCATGTACTCTGTTGGGGCACCACATACCTGGCCACAGGTCTTGGGGGCTGTTGTCTGGCTCATCGATACTGTGAAGGTGGGTATTAGTACAGCAGAATACTACCTAATCTCTAAACTCATTAATAACCTTACCTGTCTACATGAAGGTTTGAATAATGATTTCCATTAGTCGACAGCCATGGCGACCGCTAGTCTTACTGGGCTTCGACATTAACAAAATACTTTACAATTTACATACATTAAAAAACATGAACATGTGTGTGCATCTATCAGTTACACATACATGTCAGTACATACACACAAAGGTAGGTCACATGGGGGAGAGGCGTTGTGCTGTGATTTTATTTGTTTTTTGAAACCAGGTTTGTTGTTCACTTGCGCTGTATGAGATGGAAGGGAGTTCCATGCAATCATGGCTCTGTATAATACTGAATGTTTCCTTGAATTTGTTCTGGTTATTGTTTTACAGATCTTTTGCTGTATGAGTGAACAGGACCTGCTCTTTGCTGATTTCTCTGACGGAAGCACCGAGATTGAGGAGGGGGTTGAGTTCAACAAGGTACAGAGCCAATTTACTCACAACAAAACCATTTAGGATGTTAGGCCTCTATTTGACCCTGAACTTTCCCCTCCGTTTCTAGCTCTTTCTGGACTACACTGCTGAAACCTACAATAAGTTCATGCAAGGAGCGGATACGTTTGAAGAAGAGGATGCAGAGTATCTTGCTAAACTAAGTAAGCAGTGACGACAAAGTCATTATTTCTCATTGTTTTTAATTGTGAGTTGTGCCTTTTCCTTCCAAATGAACATATACAAATAACCATATAACCAGCAACAAGCGCATGAACGGCAACTTATTTCTACAGAGAGACTTTACAACGTTGACGAAGCGCTTCTCGCGTCCATGGAGGAGAAGTACAGGATGCTGAGGGATGAGGTTGAGCGACTGGAGAAAGAAAGCCAAACGGTTAGTCCTTTGAATCTAAGGACTATATATACAGTGAATTCGGAAAGGATTCAGACCACTTGACTTTTTCCACATTTTATTACGTTACAGCCTTCTTCTAAAATAGATTAAATAGTTTTTTTCCTCATCAATCTACACACAGTACCCCATAATGGCAAAGCAAACAGGTTTTTATATATTTTTGCAAATGTATTACAAATAAACTGAAATATCACATTTACATAAGTATTCAGACCCTTTACTCAGTACTTTGTTGAAGCACCTTTGGCAGCGATTACAGCCTCGAGTCTTCTTGGGTATGACGCTACAAGCATGACACACCTGTACAGTGGCGTGTATTACTATTCACCCCCCCCCCAAAGTCAATACTTTGTAGAGCCACCTTTTGCAGCAATTACAGCTGCAAGTCTCTTGGGGTATTACTCTATAAGCTTGGCACATCTAGCCACTGGGGTTTTTGCCCATTCTTCAAGGCAAAACTGCTCTCTGGAAGACTGAAACAGGTTTCCCTCAAGAATATCCCTGTATTTAGCACCATCCATCATTCCTTCAATTCTAACCAGTTTCCCAGTCCCTGCCCGATGATGTTCTCGGGGTGATGAGAGGTGTTGGGTTTGTGCCAGACATAGCGTTTTCCTTGATGGCAAAAAAGCTAAATTTTAGTCTCATCTGACCAGAGTAGCTTCTTCCATATGTTTGGGGAGTCTCCCACATGCCTTTTGGCGAACACCAAACGTGTTTGCTTGTTTTTTTCTTTAAGCAATGGCTTTTTTCTGGCCACTCTTCCGTGAAGCCCAGCTCTGTGGAGTGTACCGCTCAAAGTGGTCCTATGGACAGATACTCCAATCTCCGCTGTGGAGCTTTGCAGCTCCTTCAGGGTTATCTTTGGTCTCTTTGTTGCCTCTCTGATTAATGCCCTCCTTGCCTGGTCCGTGAGTTTTGGTGGGCGACCCTCTCTTGGCAGGTTTGTTGTGGTGCCATATTCTTTCCATGTTTGAATAATGGATTTAGTGGTGCTCCGTGGGATGTTCAAAGTTGAGGATATTGTTTTGTAACCCAACCCTGATCTGTACGTCTCCACAACTTTGTCCCTGACCTGTTTGGAGAGCTCCTTGGTCTTCATGGTGCTGCTTGCTTGGTTGTGCCCCTTGCTTAGTGGTGTTGCAGACACTGGGGCCTTTCAGAACAGGTGTATATATACTGAGATCATGTGACACGTAGATTGCACACAGGTGGACTTTATTTAACTAATTATGTGACTTCTGAAGGTAATTGGTTGCACCAGATCTTATTTAGGGGCTTCATAGCAAAGGGGTGAATACATATGCACACACCACTTTTCTGTTAATTATTTCTTATAATTTTTTTGAAACAAGTTATTTTTTTCATTTCACTTCACCAATTTGGACTATTTTGTGTATGTCCATTACATGGAATCCAAATAAAAATCTATTTAAATTACAGGTTGTAATGCAGCAAAATAGGAACAACGCCAAGGGGGATGAATAATTTTGCAAGCCACTGTATTTGGGAAGATTCTCCCATTCTTCTCTGCAGATCTTCTCAAGCTCTGTTAGGTTGGATGGGGAGTGTCACTGCACAGCTATTTTCAGGTCTCTCCAGAGATGTTCAATCGGGTTCATGTCCGGGCTCTGGCTGGGCCACTCAAGGACATTCAGAGACTTGTCCCGAAGCCACTCCTGCGTTGTCTTGGCTGTGTGCTTAGAGTTGTTGGCCTTTTGGAAGGTGAACCTTCACCCCATTCTGAGGTCCTGAGCGCTCTGGAGCAGATTTTCATCAAGGATCTCTCTGTACTTTTCTCCGTTCATCTTTCCCTCGGTCCTGACTAGTCTCCCAGTCCCTGCCGCTGTAAAACATCCCACAGCATCATGCTGCCACCACCATGCTTCACCGTAGGGATGTTGCCAGGTTTCCTCCAGATGTGACGCTTGGCATTCAGGCCAAAGAGTTGAATCTTGTTTTCATCAGACCAGAGAATCTTGTTTTTCATGGTCTGAGAGTCCTTTAGGTGCCTTTTGGCAAACTCCAAGCGGGCTGTCATGTGCCTTTTACTGAGGAGTGGCTTCCGTCTGGCCACTTTGCCATAAAGGCCTGATTGGTGGAGTGCTGCAGAGGTGGTGTCCTTCTGGTAGGTTCTCCCATCTCCTCAGAGGAACTTTGGAGCTCTGTCAGAGTGACTATCGGGTTCTTGGTCACCTCCCTGGCCGAGGCCCTTCTCCCCCGATTGCTCCGTTTGGCCGGGCGGCCGGCTCTAGGAAGAGTCTTGGTGGTTCCAAACTTCTTCCATTTAAGAATGATGGAGGCCACTGTGTTCTTGGCGACCTTCAGTGCTGCAGAAATGTTTTGGTGTCCTTCCTCAGATCTGTGCCTCGACACAGTCCTGTCTCGGAGCTCTACGGACAGTTCCTTCAACCTCATGGCTTGGTTTTTGCCCTGACATGCTCTGTGAACTGTGGGACCTTATATTGACAGGTGTGTGCCTTTCCAAATCATGTCCAATCAATGGAATTTACCACAGGTGGACTCCAATCAAGTTGTATAAACATCTCAAGGATGATCAATGGAAACAGGATGCACCTGAGCTCAATTTCGAGTCTCATAGCAAAGGGTCTGAGTACTTATGTCAATAAGGTATTTCTGTTTTTTATATTTAATAAATGTGCAAACATTTATAAAAAAATAATAAAAAAAAGCTTTTCTCTTTGTCATTATGGAGTATTGTGTGTAGATTGATTAGAAATAACGTTGTAACGTAACAAAATATGGAAAAGGTTAAGGGGTCTGAATACTTTCCGAATGCATTGTGTTCACATATTTGTCCATGTACTGCGCTGATTATTGAACACGCCTCACCTAGTTTAAGCAGTTGATGAGTCGTGAGAGTGCCAATTACATTTGAACGGAGCCGTTTGGTTCACTATATTTTGTAACCATTTTATTCCCTTTCGAGCAGGACCGATTGATGGTCAAAAGAACAGAGAAAGTCAAACTTCAGACAGACCTGCAGAAGCTGCAGAGTTATCGAAGTAACCTGGAGTCTTTCAAAGCCAACCTGGAGAACAAAGCCTCTGGATTGGCCGAGGAGCTGGAATCATCAGGTAAAACAACATTTCCAAGACCAATCATTGCTACTCTCGTGACGTGGCTGGGCTAGCGGTAATGCTGCGACCTTCAGGACTAATTTCTCTTTCTACAGTGTCTGCATATGTGGTCTACTACCATTTGACACAACATCTCTCTATCTGTCCCCACTGTCATCCTCTCATACTATCTGTTCAAATGAAATCTGAAAATCCCTTAAAATATACATTTTAAAATTACTGCTCTCCTGGAAATGCTGAAATGTTAACATATCCCCCACTGCCCTTTCTTGTCCTGTGTAGGACTGCAGGTGGAGACCCTAAAACAGGAGGAGTCCCGGCTCCAACACATCTTGTCCACCCAGAAGTTCACCCCCGCAGACATTGACAGGATCAACTGGGAGAAGAGGGAACTGCAGCAGACCATCAACAGCCTGAGCAAGAGCCTGGAGCAGGCCGAGCAGCACATGTGGAACGAGGAGATCACTCTGGCCAAGGTCAAAGAGACGGTAAGAGAATAGGATGCTGGCCTGATACGACTGCATTCTATACTCATCTGTTGACTAAATAAAGGTTAAATCATAAGTATTTTTAAAATGACTAGCTAGCTATGAGCCTGTGCTGAAACCGTCTTCTCAGTCTAAACCACTGCTAATGAAAAGAGCTATGACTGGGGGAAAAAATCTCCCTCTGTTTTAGGCCGAAGTGAAGCTAGCCGAGTACCACAAGCTTGCCCGCAAACTGAAGCTCATCCCTGTGTCTGCTGAAAACGCGTGCGGCCACGACTTTGAGATCAGGACCTCCACAGAATATGGACCGTCCACCATGGTTCAATGCAGAACTCAGATTCAAGTATGCCGATTTAGTTCTCATCGAACAATCGCTTTATTACAACAGGTGTGTGTCGTATTTGGACTCATTCTGTGGCTTGTTCTCTACAGCAACCACTGAGGAAACTGATCACTGATGTGGAAGAGGAGTGTAGTCGACTGACAGACATGAAACTAAGCCTGGAGGAGTCCATAGAACAGGTGCCGAGTCATTTCAGTGTGTTTCTTATAAGTCTGAAGGTTTTGTCCCATTTTTGGGGTGCTTTTTAACATGGACTCTTTCTCTTTCAGGTGAATTCCAATATTTCCGAAAAAGCAAATGACTTGAAACAACTCAGAGAGCAAATCCGCAGGCTCGACGAGCAGCTCGAACAAGACATGCAGGTGAGTGTTAGACTTTCAATAATACAAATGTTTGGTTATTGTATACAGAAACCCCTCTGAAATATTGTTACACACAGGCTAGTCATTTATTGGTAAGAAAGTGCTGTCAAACATGAATCATTGGTGTCATCATTGGTCCATCTAAGGTTTTCCTAGAGAGCTCATTATCTTATGAGGACCACAATGGAAACAACTTTTCTTGTTATCCTCAATTATTTTAACTGCATTGTATCCACATCCGCGGTTTAATAATTTGTCAATTAAATCAAATACAAAAAAGACTTCCTTCTCTCCATGGTGTGTGTTTGTAGGACATTGCCCATGAGGAGCAGAAGTGGTCTGCTGAGATGGAGTCTGTGGAGAACCACCGCAAGCTGCTGGAGAAGAAGGTGACCCTGGGCTATGACGAGGCTGTGGAGCAGCTGAAAGCTGCACAGCAACAGTGAGTAGTGCACCTCCTACCAATTCCTTTGGACCCAATCACAATGGTGAGGGGTACAGGGCTGAGTTGTACGTTTTATTGTCACGTGCACAAGTACAGTGAAATGCCTTTCTTGCAAGCTCTTTCCCAACATTGCAGTAATCAATATCAGTAGTAAAAACATTATACTAAAATAAAGTAGAGAAATAGAAATATGAATAACAGGAGAAAGTAAGTAAGCTACTGTATATCCAGGGTCAGTGCCAATACCATATTTCCAATGTGCAGGGATACTGGAGTGGTATTTATAGGGGTAAGGTGACTAGGCATCAGGATGTGTGTGTGTTGGGAGTGTGTAGAGGCCTGTGAGGTAGATAGATAGATAGTCTGTGTAGCCTTCTTGGTATCTCTTTAGCAGTCTTATGGCTTATGGAAGCTGTTGAGGAGCCTATTGGTGTCAGACCTGTTGCTCCAGTACCGCTTGCAGTGCGGTAGCAGAGAAGTCTATGGCTTGGATGGCTGGAGTCTTTAACACCACCTGGGATAGAGGTCCTGGATGGCATGGAGCTCAGCCCCAGTGATGTACTGGGCTGTCTGCTCCACCCTCTGTAGAGCCATGAGATCGAGGGCGGTGCAGTTGCCATACCAAGTGGTGATGCAGCCAATCAAGATGCTCTCAATGGTGCAGCTGTAGAACTTTTTGAGGATTTGAGGGCATATGCTATCTTCTCAACCTACTGAGGGGGAAGAGGCTGTCGTGCCTTCTTCACGACTGTGTGTGTGGACCATTTTAAGTCCTTAGTCATTTGGATCCAGAGGAACTTGAAGCTCTCGACCCGCTTCGCTATGGTGAGAGGTACAGGGCTAAGTCCCTTCGCTTGATGTGTGTATGGTTCCGGGATTGAAAGTTGAACCTATTTTAACCTTGAGCCGCTCAGCTGGACGTAGGGAGTAGCCATTTAGTGGACGTAGCCAATTAGTTAAGAGCAACTTCTTCCTCAATTTAAAAACAATTGCTTGATTGGTGCAATGCCACTGTTGTGTGTGTCATGTGAAACCCACAAAAGGGGGTTTACATACTTACGCAGGATCGCAGTGACATCATCAAAGGCAGACACTCCGCATTAAAAAGATGGATTGGGGGTTGACTAGCGTCCTGTCAAGGGGGTGTACTTTTACATCAAGCTGGCACACACTACAGAAACAGGAGATATGCTCCTGCCCTATGAGCCGTTCTGGATCGGACAATGCTACAATATTTGCGTATGGTATGTTCCGGGCTTAACAATTATTTCAGAACCACATGAAGTTTGTTCATAGCTAAAAATAGACCTCCCCCCACCACAGTATTTATGTCATTGTACTCCACAGGTACCATCTTGTCCTGCAAGAAACCAATGAGGAGCGGCGGACTGTGGTTAACAACCTTGCCAGTGTGTTCACCACGGCTGCCAACCACCTGTCCATTGTGGAGGTCAGTCTCCATATTGCCTCTAACCTGTCATTCACAAAGCAACAGGTCTCGTGCACATCTCGCCTTTATTTATGAATGTATTTTGTCCATTGCCATGATATTCCCTTTTACAATTACAACTTGATTTGACAATGACTGTCTGAGCCTGAATTTCACATTTTGATCATTTCCAGAAATTCTTGGAGGATCAACACAAGCGAGTAGACAGGGTGTACACGGAAGCCTTCCGGGAGGACGAGGTGGACATTCAGAAGTTGAAGGACATGATGGAGAGCTTCATCACTAAAGCAAACAGCTTGTAGTGCCACGCGTTACTATAAAAGCTGCCATGAGCTCTCTAACTCTTTACTTGGTTATTCAATTAATTCCATTGGAACAATCCCAGCGGGCAAAACTTGGTTTAATGACGTTGTTACAACAGAAACTAGTTGAAATTACGTTGTGACAACCAGAAACTAGTTGGAATGACATTGTGACAACAGAAACTAGTTGTAAGGACGTTGTGACAACCAGAAACTAGTTGGAATGACATTGTGACAACAGAAACTAGTTGTAAGGACGTTGTGACAACCAGAAACTAGTTGGAATGACGTTGTGACAACAGAAAGTAGTTGGAATGACATTGTGACAACAGAAACTAGTTGGAATGACGTTGTGACAACCAGAAACTAGTTGGAATGACGTTGTGACAACCATAAACTAGTTGTAAGGACGTTGTGACAACCAGAAACTAGTTGGAATGATGCCATTGACATTTTTTCAACCAGTTTTGCCTGTTGGGATGAGTGCAGCTTTTCTTCTCTTCTAAGTGACGTGTTTACTGACCACAGTGAGCATAACATCAGTTCCAAACGGCCGCGCCATCTTCTGCAGTTTCCCTGGTCACTGCTCTAAAGCATTGGGAACTTGTGAGACCAGATGGGCATGCAGACTGTATTGGGTGCTGGTAGAAATCATGGATCAAAATGAGTTTTACTTTGTTCAAGTACCCTTGGGTTAGGTAATGGACGAACTGTTGTTAAACCCCTTTTTGTAAAGTATTTTATTGTGGTGTTTCTCATCTGTTGAGCACTAGAGGGCAGTGTAAGGCTATATTTACAGTACAGCAGTTTCTGGTCAGCTGAAATATATATGGTTATTTGTTTTTCACTGCAGTTTGTGATGCTTTAAATAAAGTTATGTAGCCCCAATATTGCGATATTTGTTTGTTTTTGTCAGTCATGCTTATTCAGATATAGACACATGTTAACCACTCATACCAACAACAGTGTCCCACGATTCGATTCCCACGGGGGGGCCAGTATTAAAAAAAATGTATTCACTAACTGTAAGTCGCTCTGGATAAGAGCGTCTGCTAAATGACGTAAATGTAAATGTAAATGTCTCTTTAACTCAGCAACCTCACTTTCTTGCTCTCTCTCGAAGCAACGCCCACCTCTGCTAGTTCCCCGTCTAATCCAATCGCGTAAAACGTGGCCTCTTGTATGCCCAATCACATCAATCAGACGTATCCCCTGAATACGGAGGTGAGAACAAACTAGATTAACCAACTCAACTCCCAATATGAGAGGTCCACCAAAGTCCTTGTCAATTCTCTGACAGCCCAACAACATGTTATGGAGTGTTCACTGAGGATAGCTTGGGTTTTGGGAGAACACAAAACATTTTCAGACGCTGAGATGGTAAAGGGTGAAGTCGCTGACACCTTCCTTGAAAGTAAACAAAAAAGATGAGGTCAGGGAAAAGATCAAACAGATCCCACTGTCAGATTCCACAGCAATGAGGAGAACTGAAGTATATTAGCTGAAGATTTAACTTCACAACTTGACGAGGCCATTCAGAATGCATCATGCATTTCATTAGCTGTGGATGAATCAACAGATAACACTGATAATGCCCAGCTTCTGGTGTTTGTCAGATTTTGTAACGAAACAAAGGAATTCTGTGAGGAGCTGTTGGGCGTAACAAATCTAGAAGCGCACACACACGAGGAGAGGATGTCCATATCCTGCACCAGTGTCTCACAGTTCCTCTCACACCATTTGTGCTAAAGTTCAACACATTGGCAGGAGACAAAGTGTCATTTCTCTCTGTCATTGATGCAATGGCAAGGCCCAGAGTGACTTATACATGAGTATTGCATGGCCCACAGGGACGTTCTGTGCATTCAGATTATTATTTTTGTTCAACTCTCCTTTGTTCTCCAGATAACATGCACTTTATTTTATAAGAATAATACAAATAAACAAGTTCATTGAAGGCCCATGTACAATGGTTCAGAGTGCACTTTTTGCAGACAATTATGCAACCACTTTTGTTCTTCTGCAATGTTGCACGTTTACATTCTAAATAAGTAATCAATTCAAGTTCTTAATCTCATTTAATGTTTTTAATGTACATTTTATATAACAACATGTTTCCTAAGTCGTAGACGACTATGTTTGTTACTACGCTGTACCACAGCGCCGATAAAGGACGATGTCACTCCGGACCTTTGTCACCTAGGAAATTTGTGTCACTGGTCCTTCTCAAATATTAGTTGAGTACCAATGCATTACACGGTGTGAACTACGGCCTAAATAGTTTATTTTTTTTGCACTTGATTTGTACATACATTTACTTCTTCCTTTTAGACTCACACATACTCAGTCACAGACATACTCTAGGCTACACCACAGAATTAAATAGAACATTAGTATTATTTTGGGTTTCTATGGCCCATAGGATAAAGTAATCCTTCTACCCCCCCTTACCCCACCCCAAAGAAAGAAAAAAAAACATATTGTAAAGTGGTTATCCCACTGGCTATAAGGTGAATGCACCAATTTGTAAGTCGCTCTGGATAAGAGCGTCTGCTAAATGACTTAAATGTAAATGTAATACATGAGGTGTATTCACTAGAAACCAAGCAGTTTTTTGTTTCAAAACGTTTTGCTATGGTTTGCTACGGTGTGCACTAATGAATACAACCCTGGTCTCTGATACCTTTGCATGTGGTCATTTCTTCGTTGTCTGCAGACATCTCAAGAAGACCACACCACTGATGAGTCAATGATGTTAATCCCCCCCCTTACCCCGGTTAGCTATGTCTCTGAGCAAAGCACAAAAAATTAAACTAAGGAGTCATTCCCTGGCTGTAGTCTTCATTAAGCTACAGCACACAAGGACCTAACTCCACTTAACTATGGATTCTAGTGGGTTGTAGTAAATTCGGATTCCATTTTTGGTGGCACTAATATCACTTCATAACCAACTTTCTGCTTGAGAGTTACTGATGTTACATATTTGATTAAGGACTGTCTTGTGTGCACCGTCCTTTACCGCTCTGCAGTGGTATAAAGTACTTACAGTGCCTTGCAAAAGTATTTATCCCTTGCGTTTTTCCTATTTTGTTGCATTACACCTGTAATTTAAATTGATTTTTATTTGGATTTCATGTAATGGACATACACAAAATAGTCCAAATTGGTGAAGTGAAATTCAAAAAATAACTTGTTTCAAAAAATTCAAAAAAATAAATAACGGAAAAGTGGTGCATGCATATGTATTCACCCCTTTGTTATGAAGCCCCTAAATAAGATCTGGTGCAACCAATTACCTTCAGAAGTCACATAATTAGTTAAATAAAGTCCACCTGTGTGCAATCTATGTGTCACATGATGTCACATGATCTCAGTATATATACACCTGTTCTGAAAGGCCCCAGTGTCTGCAACACCACTAAGCAAGGGGCACAACCAAGCAAGCGGCACCATGAAGACCAAGGAGCTCTCCAAACAGGTCAGGGACAAAGTTGTGGAGAAGTACAGATCAGGGTTGGGTTATAAAAAAACATCCTCAACTTTGAACATCCCACAGAGCACCATTAAATCCATTATTCAAACATGGAAATAATATGGCACCACAACAAACCTGCCAAGAGAGGGCCGCCCACCAAAACTCACGGACCAGGCAAGAAGGGCATTAATCAGAGGCAACAGAGACCAAAGATAACCCTGAAGGAGCTGCAAAGCTCCACAGTGGAGATTGGAGTATCTGTCCATAGGAACACTTTAAGCCGTACACTTCACAGAGCTGGGCTTTATGGAAGAGTGGCCAGAAAAAAGCCATTGCTTAAAGAAAAAAATTAGCAAACACTTCTGGTGTTCGCCAAAAGGCATGTGGGAGACTCCTCAAACATATGGAAGAAGGTGCTCTGGTCAGATGAGACTAAAATTGAGCTTTTTGGCCATCAAGGAAAATGCTATGGCTGGCGCAAACCCAACACCTCTCATCACCCCGAGAACACCATCCCCATAGTGAAGCATGGTGGTGGCAGCATCATGCTGTAGGGATGTTTTTCATCAGCAGGGACTGTGAAATTTGTCAGAATTGAAGGAATGATGGATGGCACTAAATACAGGGAAATTCTTGAGGGAAACCTGTTTCAGTCTTCCAGAGATTTGAGACTAGGATGGAGGTTCACCTTCCAGCAGGGCAATTACCCTCAGCATACTGCTAAAGCAACACTCGAGTGGTTTAAGGGGAAACATTTAAATGTCTTGGAATGGCCTAGTCAAAGCCCAGACCTCAATCCAATTGAGAACCTGTGGTATGACTTAAAGATTGCCGTACACCAGCGGAACCCATCCAACTTGAAGGAGCTGGAGCAGTTTTGCAATGAAGAATGGGCAAAAATCCCAGTGGCTAGATGTGCCAAGCTTATAGAGACATACCCCAAGAGACTTGCAGCTGTAATTGCTGCAAAAGGTGGCTCTACAAAGTGTTGACTTTGGGGGGGTGAATAGTTATGCACGCTCAAGTTTTCTGTTTTATTGTTTTATTTCTTGTTTGTCTCACAATTTTTATTTATTTTGCATCTTCAAAGTGGTAGGCATATTTAAATCAAATGATACAAACCCCCCAAAAATCCATTTTAAATCCAGGTTGTAAGGCAACAAAATAGGAAAAATGCCAAGGGGGGGAGAATACTTTCGCAAGCCACTGTAAGTAAAAATACTTAAGTACTAAAGTAGTTTTTTGGGGTATGTGTACTATGGGGGAAAATTACAAACTCTGTTATCCACATGCGCTGTATGAGCCTTAAACCTGTACATTTCCACTGTCTGTTTCTCTCATGTAAGAAGAAGCCAGTGTTTTTCCTCCCTTGTTTCTGAGTAACGTAGTCGCGGGCCAAAAACAAAGGGCCGTCTGAGAGTGACCAGTTTTTGGTCCATCCTGTTCTTTTGGTATCTTTCAAGGACAGTATGTAATATTTTTCAAGCTCAAAATAATGTTTTAAGCTTTTTTACATGAACAAGGTCTAAAATCATGTTTTAGGCAAAATCCACAATGCAACTAGTTCAGCATATGACATGAGACACCGTTTCTGTATAATAAACGTGAAACATATTTTTTAACCATTTTGCATGAACAGGGTCTAAAATCATTGTTTTAGGACAGCTGTGTGGAGATATGAAGAGAACGGAGGCTAGTTTGAGCAGCAGCGACAATTCAATCAGCAGAAAGGAGTAACAAAACTGGCGTTATCACTCGTTTGTACACTATGTTCCCACCATGATCTCACACACCTGCTAAACTGCCACGTAGACAAAGGTTAAACAAGCTGAGACCCAGATTTGCTAATCTTATAATAAAAAGTTGTTGTTTTGAAGAATCTGCAGTCTCTCTTCCTTTTGATTAGAATTTCCACTAAATTACTTTACTATTTATATTTTTGACTACTTTTACTTCACTAAATTCCTAAATCAAATAATGTACTTTTTACTCCATACATTTTACCTGACAACCAAAAGTTCTCGTTACATTTTGAATGCTTAGCAGGACAGGGAAAATGTCAAATTCACACACTTATCAAGAGAACATCCCTGGTCATCCCTACTGCCTCTGATCTGGTTGACTCAAGAAACACACATGCTTCATTTGTAAATTATGTCTGAGTGTTGGAGTGTGCCCCTAGTTAAAAACAAGAAAATGGTGAAGTCTGGTGTGCTTGATGTAAGGAATTTGAAATTGTTTATACTTTTACTTTTGATACTTAAGTATATTTAAAACCAATTACTTTTACTCAAGTAGTATTTTAATGGGTGACTTTTACTTGAGTCATTTTCTATTAAGATATCTTTACTTTTACTGAAGTATGACAATTGGGTCTTTTTTCCACCACTGCCGCTCTGGTTAACGACGAGAAACTCATCAAAACACCAGGGATCTCAGTGAGTCATCCCACATGGCAAGCTGTTTCAGCTGCTGTATCTGGTGCCCATTGAGAAGCCAATTTAACATAAAGCCCAGGTCGGTGCCATTGTCTGAACAACATGGGATTGGGTTTCTAATCTGTTACGTATTTACCTGCCTGTGATGTGTTTCAGCAGGAGCAGCTTAATGTGAGGCTGTGTTCAGAAATGGACTGGCCATAGGGCAGACGAGCCGGTCCATCTGTAGGCCGGTAAAAATTAATCATTTTGCGCTAAAATTATAATTGTTTGGCTAATAATGGGGGCTTCAAGGAAAAAATGCCCCAGTATTTCACAAATGCCCAGGCCCAGTTCTGGTCCCAGTCCGTCCCTGACGGTATAGCTACCTTCTTTGAATGTTAATAATACAGCCTATTTTGTCGTCAGTAAAGGCCCATCGTACTGAGCTTTATACTAAACATGTAGTATTACCCAAGATATTATATTTCTTGTTCATATATATATATATATATATATATATTTCCTCCAATACATCTCATAGTACTGAAGGTTGAATATATGTTTTGCATAAGGTGCTATTGGTTGGTAAACAGTGCCATGTGCTGTTACAACTGTAGCCAACATTCCACATCCTGGAGGAAGGAAGGATGCTCTGGGATACACCCCTTGTTGTGTTCATCCTGGAGGAAGGAAGGATGCTCTGGGATACACCCCTTGTTGTGTTCATCCTGGAGGAAGGAAGGATGCTCTGGGATACACCCCTTGTTGTGTTCATCCTGGAGGAAGGAAGGATGCTCTGGGATACACCCCCTTGTTGTGTTCATCCTGGAGGAAGGAAGGATGCTCTGGGATACACCCCTTGTTGTGTTCATCCTGGAGGAAGGAAGGATGCTCTGGGATACACCCCTTGTTGTGTTCATCCTGGAGGAAGGAAGGATGCTCTGGGATACACCCCTTGTTGTGTTCATCCTGGAGGAAGGAAGGATGCTCTGGGGTACACCCCTTGTTGTGTTCATCCTGATGTTTCTGTGTTGCCATGCTTTGGGTAATGTCTGCTTCTGTAGTTGTTTACTGTTTAGTCACTGTCCAGTTGTGGTTCTGTCAATTCGATACTCTACCCAGTGTTTATAAGGATCGGTTCCGCATTACCGATGTTACTTTTTGGTTACTAAGGGGTCAATCAGTCACATTAAACATTTATTACACATTAAATATTTTTAGAAGAATAGTCGTTTTTGACAACACCACATCAGTTATGACATCAGGATAGTCAGGCCAGAATTCAGCAAATTTCTTTGGAAGTCACTGATGAATTCGATTAGGGATCCCTTCAATACAAGAATACTGCTTCAATAACGGATGACTACACATCCCATTACTTTATTCTTTATTCTTATCACCCTAGACTCTTTCCTTTTCTTGCTGAAGTACAGTAAGCAAGAAGTACATTCTGAGATTTCTCTGCTATGAGCAATCTGTTAAAGTCTATTTGGAGATACTCCTAAGTGCCTTTTAAATACATGGCTGTTCATTACTACACCTAGAATCATATTCATGTGAATAATGTCAAGACATGGAACTTCAATGTTGGGACTTTTTGACATTTCCTTTAAAATAACTTCTTCTGAAGCTATTTGAAAGCTTGACGGGTGAAACTGTAAACAGCACCTAGAGAACTACTTAGGCAGACGTAATGAGGAGAGATGAAGTGAGTATGAGTGGAGCCGTCCCGTGATGGATAACTCCCTTCACTATGGCTGCAGTCCAGCTCCTCCGAGAGGGCGGGGGGGGGCTCCTCTGAGATGGGGGGCTCCTCTGAGATGGGGGGGCTCCTCTGAGATGGGGTGGGCCCCAAGGCATGTGCTAATGTATTAATAGCGTTGAAAACATTCTTCAAACAAGGCCACAATTTAATTCTGCTTCTCTTGCTTTGTAACCTAGTATTCCCTAAGGTCACTTTATTTGGATAGTCCATCTGGAAATGCTCTACAGATGGTCATACTATCAACAAACTATCTGTTGATAAGCAACTGCTTGCTAAGGGTTAAGGTAAGGGTTAGAATAAGGGTTAAGTTTACGGTTAGGTTAAGGGTTAGTAGATTGTTTTTTGAGAATTCCTCCAGGGTGGGTGGGTGGCTGGCTGGCTAGCTGGCTGGCTGGCTGGCTGGCTGGCACAATAGCTCTTCAATCTCGTTTCGTCCCTAAATTACTTAAGAAAGTAATACTAAGTGTGTATAAGCTGTTAGTAGCCCCCATGTGCCTTAACCTAATAATTTGGTATCTTTCCCCCTCATAACTTAGCCTACTGTTCTGACTTGGTGGTGCACATTACGGATTGCCTCTTATCTGCTCATCGTTCCTGTCACGATCGTCGAACACAGAGGACCAAGGCGCAGCGTGGAATGCGAACATACTTTTAATTTGAATGATCACACGAACAAAACAACAAAACGATAACGTGACGTCCTTGGTTACAAACACTAACCATACACGGAACAAGATCCCACAACACACTGTGGAAAACAGGCTGCCTAAGTATGGTTCCCAATCAGAGACAACAAGCAACAGCTGATACACGTTGCCTCTGATTGAGAACCACACCGGCCAACATAGAAACAAATGAACTAGATAATCACCCTAGCACACAAAACACATAGAAACCACACACCCTGGCTCAACATAACAGAGTCCCAGAGCCAGGGCGTGACAGTTCCCTTATGCCATAGTTTGTACATCTCAATTGTCAGTAGAAACCACATTTGGTTAAGCAAGTCAGCCATATCAGCTCTGTTTTTTAAAAAGGCAATAAATGAGGCTGAATGTACTGTTTCGGTGCCAGACAAGGCTCCGCTGATAGCCAGTGGTAAGGATTCACTCCATGGTGCTGAAAAGAAAGCTCTGCTGCTGGGACAGCTTTATGTAGGGCCTAACAGTTTGTGGGCACCGTTTGTCACCATTATAGTGCAATTAATGTATTGTTTAGTGTTTTGAAGTGGCTTTGCTGGCATACATAAAACATTTTGGGGGGAGTTTGCCCCACCAAGATTTACATGCTAAAATTGCCACTGGTTAGGTGTCCTGTTCTTCTGAACTCTATGTCCAGATTTTTTGGAAACACTCAAATGTCTGTGTGAAAAGTGTTAATTTTATGCCTGTCTTGAACATGTTTCCTGTGTGTTGTAGACAGCGGTTCCAATTATGTCTCGGTGAATGTGTGTGATTAGGGTCTGAGCCAATGGCGGTCGGTGCTGTTTAAGATTGTTTATTTCAAGAGCATGGCATTTGCAGTGACACATGGACAGTGACACATCCAATACCGCCTTGCACACTCTTGCCTGCATCTAGCTGATCTAGGGTGTAATCATTAGTCCAACAGTTGCAAACAAGAGTTTCTATTGGACAAATTCAGGTATGTTTATCCCTATTTCGTTCCGTTTAAGAAACGTTTTTCAACAGAATCGGGGGAATGAATACACCCCTGATCACGCGTAAACACAGTTCACTTTCATAGCAGCCATGTTGTATTCCTTCTCGCATCTACGCGCTCTCCTCCTCTCACATTTTCCCTTCGCAATACACAACACATCAGCTGTATGTGACCAGGCGAAAAAAGCTTTCCAAACCATATCATATCCCCTACATCGTTGTCACCATATTAGCTAAAGTAACATCATAGTCAACATAGCTAATAGAACTAACGCGTTATTAAAACCATTACAATCATGAAGTAACGTTACAGTGTAGTCAGTAAGCAATAAATTAGTAAAACCACAAGCTTACTTTGACTTGGAAGAGTTCCAGTGTTGGATAGTCATACCCAGCTAGCTAACATAGCATCCCTCTGTTTGAGCAGGGTGTTTGAGTAGGTTAAACTAGCTAGATGTATTTGCTAGCTAAGTAAGTGAACCTGAAAAAAAAACTCTCTCTCGCGTGTCTTCATTTTGGAAGAAATTGATTTGTTCAAAACTGTTCAACTATTGTCTTTCTCTCTCTCTGAGTCAACTACTCACCACATTTTATGCACTGCAGTGCTAGCTAGCTGTAGCTTATGATTTCACCACTAGATTCATTCTCTGATCCTTTGATTGGGTGGACAACGTCAATTCCTGCTGCTAGAGCTTTGATAGGTTGGAGGACGTCCTCTGGAAGTTGTCATAATTACTGTGTAAGTCTATGGAAGGGGGTGAATGTTTTATGAAATTCACTAGAGGATTTGAAAGGGGGGTGTCCTGCTGGTCCAGTTCTGTGGCCTTCCGTATCCTGCTGGTCCAGTTCTCTGGCCTCCCTATCCTTCTGGTCCAGTTCTCTGGCCTCCGTATCCTGCTGGTCCTCTCAGAGGAGCTGGACTTCAGCCACGGTGAAGGGTGGAAGTTATCCAACACGGGACGGCTCAACTCATACTCACTTAATCTCTCCTAATTTTGTCTGCCAAAGTAGTTAAAAATGGACAGTAAACAACTACAGAAGCAGACATAACCCAAAGCATGGCAACACAGAAACATCAGGATGAACACAACAAGGAGTGTATCCCAGAGCATCCTTCCTTCCTCCAGGATGAACTCAACAAGGGGTGTATCCCAGAGCATCCTTCCTTCCTCCAGGATGAACACAACAAGGGAGGAAAAACACTGGCTTCTTCTTCCATGAGAGAAACAGACAGTGGAAATGTACAGGTTTAAGGCTCATACAGCGCATAGTACACGTACCCCAAAACACGACTTTAGTAGTACTTGAAAGTATTTTTACCAAAGTACTTTACACCACTGTAGAGCGGTAAAGGGTGGTACACACAGGACAGTCCTTAATCAAATATGTAACATCAGTAACTCTCAAGCTGAAAGTTGGTTATGGAGTTATATTAGTGCCACCAAAAATGGAATCTGAATTTACTACAACCCACTAGAATCGATAGTTAAATGGAGTTAACGGCATTGGTTCTTGTGTGCTGTAGTTTAATGAAGACAACAGCCAGGGACTGAGTTTTTATTTTGAGTGCTTTGCTCAGAGACATAGCTAACCAGGGTAAGGGGGGGGGGGGGGATTAACAGCATTGACTCATCAGTGGTGTGGTCTTCTTGAGATGTCTGCAGACAACATAAAAATGACCACATGCAAAGGTATCAGAGACCAGGGCTGTATTCATTAGTGCACACCGTAGAAAACCATTGCAAAACTTTTTGAAAGAAAAAACTGTTTGGTTTCTAGTGAATACACCTCATGTATAGGCCATAGAGACCCAAAATTAATACTAATGTTCTAGTTAATTCTGTGGTGTAGCCTAGAGTATGTCTGTGACTGAGTATGTGTGAGTCTAAAAGGAAGAAGTAAATGTATGTACAAATCAAGTGCAACAAAATAAACTATTTAGGCCGTAGTTCACACCGTGTAGTGCAGGGTACTCAACTAATATTTGAGAAGGACCAGTGACACACATTTCCTCGGTGACAAAGGTCCGGAGTGACATCGTCCTTTATCGGCGCTGTGGTACAGCGTAGTAACAAACATAGTCGTCTACGACTTAGGAAACATGTTGTTATATAAAATGTACATTAAAAACATTAAATGAGACTAAGAACTTGAATTGATTACTTATTTAGAATGTAAACGTGCAACATTGCAGAAGAACACAGTGGTTGCAAAATTGTCTGCAAAAAGTGCACTCTGAACCATTGTACATGGGCCTTCAATGAACTTGTTTATTTGTATTATTCTTATAAAATAAAGTGCATGTTATCTGGAGAACAAAGGAGAGTTGAACAAAAATAATAATCTGAATGCACAGAACGTCCCTGTGGGCCATGCAATACTCATGTATAAGTCACTCTGGGCCTTGCCATTGCATCAATGACAGAGAGAAATGACACTTTGTCTCCTGCCAATGTGTTGAACTTTAGCACAAATGGTGTGAGAGGAACTGTGAGACACTGGTGCAGGATATGGACATCCTCTCCTCGTGTGTGCGCTTCTAGATTTGTTACGCCCAACAGCTCCTCACAGAATTCCTTTGTTTCGTTACAAAATCTGACAAACACTAGAAGCTGGGCATTATCAGTGTTATCTGTTGATTCATCCACAGCTAATGAAATGCATGATGCATTCTGAATGGCCTCATCAAGTTGTGAAGTTAAATCTTCAGCTAATATACTTCAGTTCTCCTCATTGCTGTGGAATCTGACAGTGGGATCGGTTTGATCTTTTCCCTGACCTCATCTTTTTTGTTTACCTTCAAGGAAGGTGTCAGCGACTTCACCCTTTACCATCTCAGCGTCTGAAAATGTTTTGTGTTTTCCCAAAACCCAAGCTATCCTCAGTGAACACTCCATAACACGTTGTTGGGCTGTCAGGGAATTGACAAGGACTTTGGTGGACCTCTCATATTGGGAGTTGAGTTGGTTAATCTAGTTTGTTCTCACCTCCGTATTCAGGGGATACGTCTGATTGATGTGATTGGGCATACAAGAGGCCACGTTTTACGCGATTGGATTAGACGGGGAACTAGCAGAGGTGGGCGTTGCTTCGAGAGAGAGCAAGAAAGTGAGGTTGCTGAGTTAAAGAGACCGCTGCACCCGTTAGATTTATTAAAAAGCTGTCTAAAAACAATTGATTGACTTTTATATAACAACATGCAATGTTGTCCGGTCTGGACTGACCCTTCTCTGGGTCCGGACCAGGACCGCCAGTTGAGTTTGGCTGGTGTAGTGCATGGACTACAGACACTGTTGTTGGTATGAGTGGGTAACATGTGTCTATATCTGAATAAGCATGACTGACAAAAACAAACAAATATTGCAATATTGGGGCTACATAACTTTATTTAAAGCATCACAAACTGCAGTGAAAAACAAATAACCATAAATATTTCAGCTGACCAGAAACTGCTGTACTGTAAATCTAGCCTTACACTGCCCTCTAGTGCTCAACAGATGAGAATCACCACAATAAAATACTTTACAAAAAGGGGTTTAACAACAGTTCGTCCATTACCTAACCCAAGGGTACTTGAACAAAGTAAAACTCATATTGATCCATTATTTCTACCAGCACCCAATACAGTCTGCATGCCCATCTGGTCTCACAAGTTCCCAATGCTTTAGAGCAGTGACCAGGGAAACTGCAGAAGATGGCGCGGCCGTTTGGAACTGATGTTCTGCTCACTGTGGTCAGTAAAGACGTCACTTAGATGAGAAGAAAAGCTGCACTCATCCCAACAGGCAAAACTGGTTGAAAATATGTCAATGGCATCATTCCAACTAGTTTCTGGTTGTCACAACGTCCTTACAACTAGTTTATGGTTGTCACAACGTCATTTCAACTACTTTCTGTTGTCACAACGTCATTCCAACTAGTTTCTGGTTGTCACAACGTCCTTACAACTAGCTTCTGTTGTAACAACGTAATTTCAACTAGTTTCTGTTGTAACAACGTCATTAAACCAAGTTTTGCCCACTGGGATTGTTCCAATGGAATTAATTGAATAACCAAGTAAAGAGTTAGAGAGCTCATGGCAACTTTTATAGTAACGCGCGGCACTACAAGCTGTTTGCTTTAGTGATGAAGCTCTCCATCATGTCCTTCAACTTCTGAATGTCCACCTCGTCCTCCCGGAAGGCTTCCGTGTACACCCTGTCTACTCGCTTGTGTTGATCCTCCAAGAATTTCTGGAAATGATCAAAATGTGAAATTCAGGCTCAGACAGTCATTGTCAAATCAAGTTGTTATTGTAAAAGGGAATATCATGGCAATGGACAAAATACATTCATAAATAAAGGCGAGATGTGTACGAGGCCTGTTGCTTTGTGAACGACAGGTTAGAGGCAATATGGAGACTGACCTCCACAATGGACAGGTGGTTGGCAGCCGTGGTGAACACACTGGCAAGGTTGTGAACCACAGTCCGCCGCTCCTCATTGGTTTCTTGCAGGACAAGATGGTACCTGTGGAGTACAATGACATAAATACTGTGGTGGGGGGAGGTCTATTTTTAGCTGTGAACAAACTTCATGTGGTTCTGAAATAATTGTTAAGCCCGGAACATACCATACGCAAATATTGTAGCATTGTCCGACCCAGAACGGCTCATAGGGCAGGAGCATATACCAAATCAAATCAAATTTTATTTGCCACATACGCCGAATACAACAGGTGTAGACATTACCGTGAAATGCTTACTTACAGCCCTTAACCAACAAAACATTTATTTTTTAATAAAAAAGTAAAATAAAACAACAAAAAAGTGTTGAGAATTTTTTTTGCAGAAGTAAAATTAAAAAAGTAACTCTCCTGAGTGGCGCAGTGGTCTAAGGCACTGCATCGCAGTGCTAACTGTGCCACTAGAGATCCTGGTTCGAATCCAGGCTCTGTCGCAGCCGGCCGCGACCGGGAGACTCATGGGCGGCGCACAATTGGCCCAGCGTCGTCCAGGGTAGGGGAGGGAATGGCCGGCAGGGATGTAGCTCAGTTGATAGAGCATGGCGTTTGCAACGCCAGGGTTGTGGGTTCAATTCCCATGGGGGGCCAGTATAAAATAAAAATAAAATATGTATTCACTAACTGTAAGTCGCTCTGGATAAGAGCGTCTGCTAAATGACTAAAATGTAAATGTAAAATGTAAAATAAAATAACAGTAGGGAGGCTATATATACAGGGGGGGTACCGGTGCAGAGTCAATGTGCGGGGGCACCGGCTAGTTGAGGTAATATGTACATGTGGGTAGAGTTAAAGTGACTATGCATAAATAATTACCAGAGTAGCAGCAGTGTAAAAATATATGGTGGGGGGGCAGTGCAAATAGTCCGGGTAGCCATGATTAGCTGTTCAGGAGTCTTATGGCTTGGGGTAGAAGCTGTTGAGAAGCCTTTTGGACCTAGACTTGGTGCTCCGGTACCACTTGCCGTGCGGTACCAGAGAGAACAGTCTATGACTAGGGTGGCTGGAGTCTTTGACAATTTTGAGGGCCTTCCTCTGACACCGCCTGGTATAGAGGTCCTGGATGGCAGGAAGCTTGGCCCCAGTGATGTACTGGGCTGTACACACTACCCTCTGTAGTGCCTTGTTGTCAGATGCCAAGCAGTTGCCATACCAGGAAGTGATGCAACAAGTCAGGATGCTCTCGATGGTGCAGCTGTAGAACTTTTTGAGGATATGAGGACCCATGCCAAATCTTTTCAGTCTCCTGAGGGGGAATAGGCTTTGTCGTGCCCTCTTCACGACTGTCTTGGTGTGTTTGGACCATGATAGTTCGTTGGTGATGTGGACACCAGGAACTTGAGGCTCTCAACCTGTTCCACTACAGCCCCGTCGATGAGAATGGGGGCGTGCTCAGTCCTCTTTTTTTTCCTGTAGACCACAATCATCTCCTTTGTCTTGGTCACATTGAGGGAGAGGTTGTTATCCTGGCACCACACGGCCAGGTCTCTGACCTCCCTATAGGCTTGTCATCGTTGTCGGTGATCAGGCCTACCACTGTTGTGTCGTCGGCAAACGTAATGATGGTGTTGGAGTCGTGCCTGGCCATGCAGTCATGGGTGAACAGGGAGTACAGGAGGGAACTGAGCACGCACCCCTGAGGGGCCCCCGTGTTGAGGATCAGCGTGGCAGATGTGTTGTTACCTACCCTTACCAACTGGGGGCGGCCCGTCAGGAAGTCAGGATCCAGTTGCAGAGGGAGGTGTTTAGTCCCAGGATCCTTAGCTTAGTGATGAGCTTTGAGGGCACTATGGTGTTGAATGCTGAGCTGTAGTCAATGAATAGCATTCTCACGTAGGTGTTCCTTTTGTCCAGGTGGGGAAGGGCAGTGTGGAGTGCAATAGAGATTGCATCATCTGTGGATCTGTTGGGGCGGTATGCAAATTGGAGTGGGTCTAGGGTTTCTGGGATAATGGTGTTGATGTGAGCCATGACCAGCCTTTCTAAGCACTTCATGGCTACAGACGTGAGTGCTACAGGTCTGTAGTCATTTAGTCAGGTTACCTTAGTGTTCTTGGGCACAGGGACTATGGTGGTCTGCTTGAAACATGTTGGTATTACAGACTCAGTCAGGGACAGGTTGAAAATGTCAGTGAAGACACTTGCCAGTTGGTCAGCACATGCTCGGAGTACACGTCCTGGTAATCCGTCTGGCCCTGCGGGCTTGTGAATGTTGACCTGCTTAAAAGTCTTACTCACATCGGCTACGGAGAGCGTGATCACATAGTCATCCGGAAAAGCTGGTGCTCTCATGCATACTTCAGTGTTGCTTGCATTGAAGCGAGCATAGAAGTGGTTTAGCTTGTCTGTTAGGCTAGTGTCACTGGGCAGCTCGCGGCTGTGCTTCCCTTTGTAGTCTGTAATAGTTTTCAAGCCCTGCCATATCCGTTGAGTGCCTGAGCCGGTGTAGTACGATTCAATCTTAGTCCTGTATTGACTCTTTGTCTGTTTGATGGTTCATCGGAGGGCATAGCGGGATTTCTTATAAACGTCCGGGTTAGAGTCCCGCTCCTTGAAAGCGGCAGTTCTACCCTTTAGCTCAGTGCGGATGTTGCCTGTAATCCATGGCTTCTGGTTGGGGTATGTACGTACGGTCACTGTGGGGACGACGTCATCGATGCACTTATTGATGAAGCCAGTGAGTGATGTGGTGTACTCCTCAATGCTATCTGAAGAATCCAGGAACATGTTCCAGTCTGTGCTAGCAAAACAGTCCTGTAGCTTAACATCTGCGTCATCTGACCGCTTTTTCCATTAACCGAGTCACTGGTGCTTCCTGCTTTAGTTTTTGCTTATAAGCATGAATCAGGAGGATAGAGTTATGGTCAGATTTGCCAAATGGAGGGCGAGGGAGAGCTTTGTATGTGTCTCTGTGTGTGGAGTAAAGGTGGTCTAGAGTTTTTTTCCCTCTGGTTGCACATTTAACATGCTGGTACAAATTAGGTAGAACGGATTTAAGTTTCCCTGCATTAAAGTCCCCGGCCACTAGGAGCACTGCCTCTGGATGAGCGTTTTCCTGTTTACTTATGGCCTTATACAGCTCATTGAGTGCAGTCTAAATGCCAGCATTGGTTTGTGGTGGTAAATAGACAGCTATGAAAAATATAGATGAAAACTCTCTTGGTAAAGAGTGTGGTCTACAGCTTATCATAAGATACTCTACCTCAGGCGAGCAAAACCTCGAGACTTCCTTAGTATTTGATTTTGTGCACCAGCTGTTGTTTACAAATATACACAGACCGCCACCCCTTGTCTTACCGGAGTCAGCTGTTCTATCCTGCCGATGTAGCGTATATCCCGTCAGCTGAATGTTGTCCATGTCGTCGTTCAGCCACGACTCGGTGAAACATAAGATATTACAGTTTTTAATGTCCCGTTGGTGGGATAACCGTAATCTTAGGTTATCTAATTTATTTTCAAATGATTGAACATTGGCTAATAGGATTAATGGAAGAGGCAGTTTACTTGCTCACCGTCGGATCCTTACAAGGCACCCCGAACTACGTCCATGATATCTCTGTCTCTTTCTCCTGCGAATGACAGGGATTTGGGCCTTGTCGGGTGTCTGTAGGATATCCTTCGTGTCCGACTCGTTGAAGAAAAAATCTTCATCCAATACGAGGTGAGTAATCGCTGTCCTGATATCCAGAAGCTCTTTTTGGTTATAAGAGACGATGGCAGAAACTAGCCGGTGCCCCCGCACATTGACTCTGCACCGGTACCCCCCTGTATATAGCCTCCCTACTGTTATTTTATTTTACTGCTGCTCTTTAGTCATTTGCTTTTATTTTTTTTGCTTACCACTTTTTTTTTTTTTTTTTTTTACTTTGCATTGTTGGTTAAGGGCTTGTAAGTAAGCATTTCACTGTAATGTCTACACCTGTTGTATTCGGCGCATGTGGCAAATACAATTTGATTTGATTTGATCATTATGTACAGAATAAATTACAAATAATGCGAAAAAAACACACATAATAGTACAATTAGTTAGAGGGCTGTAAAACGGCAGCCATTTTCTCCGGCGCCAGTGTGTAGAAATCCTGTTTCTGTAGTGTGTGCCAGCTTGATGTAAAAGTACACCCCCTTGACAGGACGCTAGTCAACCCCCAATCCATCTTTTTAATGCGGAGTGTCTGCCTTTGATGATGTCACTGCGCTCCTGCGTAAGTATGTAAACCCCCTTAAGTGGGTTTCACATCACACACACACAACAGTGGCATTGCACCAAGCAAGCTATTGTTTTTAAATTGAGGAAGAAGTTGCTCTTAACTAAATGGCTACGTCCAGTAAATGGCTACTCCCTACGTCCAGCTGAGCGGCTCAAGGTTAAAAATAGGTTCAACTTTCAATCACGGAACCATGAACACATCAAGCGAAGGGACTTGTAACTTTAGCTTGTATCTTTAGCCCTGAACCTCTTACCATAGTGAAGCGGGTCGAGAGCTTCAAGTTCCTCTGGATCCAAATGACTAAGGACTTAAAATGGTCCACACACACAGTCGTGAAGAAGGCACGACAGCCTCTTCCCCCTCAGTAGGTTGAGAAGATAGCATATGACCTTAAATCCTCAAAAAGTTATACAACCGCACCATTGAGAGCATCTTGATTGGCTGCATCACCACTTGGTATGGCAACTGCACCGCCCTCGATCTCATGGCGCTACAGAGGATGGAGCAGACAGCCCAGTACATCACTGGGGCTGAGCTCCATGCCATCCAGGACCTCTATCCCAGGTGGTGTTAAAGACTCCAGCCATCCAAGCCATAGACTTCTCTGCTACCGCACTGCAAGCGGTACTGGAGCAACAGGTCTGACACCAATAGGCTCCTCAACAGCTTCCATAAGCCATAAGACTGCTAAAGAGATACCAAGAAGGCTACACAGACTATCTATCTATCTACCTCACAGGCCTCTACACACTCCCAACACACACACATCCTGATGCCTAGTCACCTTACCCCTATAAATACCACTCCAGTATCCCTGCACATTGGACATATGCTATTGGCACTGACCCTGGATATACAGTAGATTACTTACTTTCTCCTGTTATTCATATTTCTATTTCTCTACTTTATTTTAGTATAATATTTTTACTACTGATATTGATTACTGCAATGTTGGGAAAGAGCTTGCAAGAAAGGCATTTCACTGTACTTGTGCACGTGACAATAAAATGTACAACTCAGCCCTGTACCCCTCACCATTGTGATTGGGTCCAAAGGAATTGGTAGGAGGTGCACTACTCACTGTTGCTGTGCAGCTTTCAGCTGCTCCACAGCCTCGTCATAGCCCAGGGTCACCTTCTTCTCCAGCAGCTTGCGGTGGTTCTCCACAGACTCCATCTCAGCAGACCACTTCTGCTCCTCATGGGCAATGTCCTCACACACACACACCATGGAGAGAGGGAAGTCTTTTTTTGTATTTGATTTAATTGACAAATTATTAAACCGCGGATGTGGATACAATGCAGTTAAAATAATTGAGGATAACAAGAAAAGTTGTTTCCATTGTGGTCCTCATAAGATAATGAGCTCTCTAGGAAAACCTTAGATGGACCAATGATGACACCAATGATTCATTTTGACAGCACTTTCTTACCAATAAATGACTAGCCTGTGTGTAACAATATTTCAGAGGGCTTTCTGTATACAATAACCAAACATTTGTATTATTGAAAGTCTAACACTCACCTGCATGTCTTGTTCAAGCTGCTCGTCGAGCCTGCGGATTTGCTCTCTGAGTTGTTTCAAGTCATTTGCTTTTTCGGAAATATTGGAATTCACCTGAAAGAGAAAGAGTCCATGTTAAAAAGCACCCCAAAAATGGGACAAAACCTTCAGACTTATAAGAAACACACTGAAATGACACGGTACCTGTTCTATGGACTCCTCCAGGCTTAGTTTCATGTCTGTCAGTCGACTACACTCCTCTTCCACATCAGTGATCAGTTTCCTCAGTGGTTGCTGTAGAGAACAAGCCACAGAATTAGTCCAAATACGACACACACCTGTTGTAATACAGAGATTGTTCGATGAGAACTAAATCGGCATACTTGAATCTGAGTTCTGCATTGAACCATGGTGGACGGTCCATATTCTGTGGAGGTCCTGATCTCAAAGTCGTGGCCGCACGCGTTTTCAGCAGACACAGGGATGAGCTTCAGTTTGCGGGCAAGCTTGTGGTACTCGGCTAGCTTCACTTCGGCCTAAAACAGAGGGAGATTTTTTTCCCCTTTTCATTAGCAGTGGTTTAGACTGAGAAGACAGTTTCAGCACAGGCTGATCACCAGCTAGTCATTTTTAAAATACTTATCGAACCTTATTTATGTCACATTTATACATATGATTTAACCTTTATTTAGTCAACAGATGAGTATAGAATGCAGTCGTATCAGGCCAGCATCCTATTCTCTTACCGTCTCTTTGACCTTGGCCAGAGTGATCTCCTCGTTCCACATGTGCTGCTCGGCCTGCTCCAGGCTCTTGCTCAGGCTGTTGATGGTCTGCTGCAGTTCCCTCTTCTCCCAGTTGATCCTGTCAATGTCTGCGGGGGTGAACTTCTGGGTGGACAAGATGTGTTGGAGCCGGGACTCCTCCTGTTTTAGGGTCTCCACCTGCAGTCCTACACAGGACAAAAAAGGGCAGTGGGGGTTATGTTAACATTTCAGCATTTCCAGGAGAGCAGTAATTTTAAAATGTATATTTTAAGGGTTTTTCAGATTTTATTTGAACAGATAGTATGAGAGGATGACAGTGGGGACAGATAGAGAGATGTTGTGTCAAATGGTAGTAGACCACATATGCAGACACTGTAGAAAGAGAAATTAGTCCTGAAGGTCGCAGCATTACCGCTAGCCCAGCCACGTCACGAGAGTAGCAATGATTGGTCTTGGAAATGTTGTTTTACCTGATGATTCCAGCTCCTCGGCCAATCCAGAGGCTTTGTTCTCCAGGTTGGCTTTGAAAGACTCCAGGTTACTTCGATAACTCTGCAGTTTCTGCAGGTCTGTCTGAAGTTTGACTTTCTCTGTTCTTTTGACCATCAATCGGTCCTGCTCGAAAGGGAATAAAATGGTTACAAAATATAGTGAACCAAACGGCTCCGTTCAAATGTAATTGGCACTCTCACGACTCATCAACTGCTTAAACTAGGTGAGACGTGTTCAATAATCAGCGCAGTACATGGACAAATCTGTGAATAAAATGCATTCGGAAAGTATTCAGACCCCTTAACATTTTCCATATTTTGTTACGTTATTCAAAAATGTATTACAAATATTATTTTTTCTCATCAATACCCCATAATGACAACGAGAAAAGCGTTTTTTTTTATATACATTTTTGCACATTTATTAAATATAAAAAACAGAAATACCTTATTTACATAAGTATTCAGACACTTTGCTATGAGACTCGAAATTGAGCTCAGGTGCATCCTGTTTCCATTGAACATCCTTGAGATGTTTCTACCACTTGATTGGAGTCCACCTGTGGTAAATTCCATTGATTGGACATGATTTGGAAAGGCACACACCTGTCAATATAAGGTCCCACAGTTGACAGTGCATGTCAGGGCAAAAACCAAGCCATGAGGTTGAAGGAATTGTCTATAGAGCTCCGAGACAGGATTGTGTTGAGGCACAGACCTGGGGAAGGGTACCAAAAAATGTCTGCAGCATTGAAGGTCCCCAAGAACACAGTAGCCTCCATCATTCTTAAATGGAAGAAGGTTGGAACCACCAAATCAAATCACATTTTACTTGTCACATACACGTGTTTAGCAGTTGTTATTGCGGGTGTAGCGAAATGCTTGTGCTTCTAGCTCTGACAGTGCAGTAATATCTAACAAGTAATATCTAGCAATTTCACAACATATACCCAATACACACAAATCTAAGTAAGGAATTTAAGAATATATACATATGGACAAGCAATGACAGAGCGGCATGGACTAAGATACAGTAGAATATTATAGAATACAGTATATACCTATGAGATGAGTAGTGCAAGATATGTAAACATTATTAAAGTGACTAGTGTTCAATTTCTTAAAGTGGCCAGTGATTTCAATAGGCAGCAGCAGCCTCTAATGTGCTAGTGATGGCTATTTAACAGTGATGGCCTTGAGATGGAAGCTGTTTTTCATTCTCTCGGTCCTAGCTTTGATGCACCTGTACTGACCTCGCCTTCTGGATGATAGCGGGGTGAACAGGCAGTGGCTCGGGTGGTTGATGTCCTTGATCTTTTTGGCATTCCTGTGACATCGGTTGCTGTAGGTGTCCTGGAGGGTGGGTAGTTTGCCCCCGGTAATGCGTTCGGCAGACCGCACCACCCTCTGGAGAGCCCTGCGGTTGCGGGCGCTGCAGTTGCCGTACCAGGCGGTGATACAGCCGACAGGATGCTCTCAATCTTGCATCTGTAAAAGTTTGAGGGTTTTAGGTGCCAAGCCTCCTGAGGTTGAAGAGGCTCTGTTGCGCCTTCAACACACTGTCTGCGTGGGTGGATCATTTCAGGTTGTCAGTGGTGTACGCCAAGGAACTTGAAGCTTTCACCTTCTCCACTGCGGTCCCGTCGATGTGGATAGGGGGAGTGCACCCTCTGCTGTTTCCTGATCATCTCCTTTGTTTTGTTGATGTTGAGTGAGAGGTTATTTTCCTGGCACCACACTCCCAGAGCCCTCACCTCCCCCCTGTAGGCGGTCCGTCATTGTTGGTAATCAAGCCTACTACTGTTGTGTCGTCTGCAAACTTGATGATTGAGTTGGAGGCGTGCTTGGCCACGTAGTCATGGGTGAACAGGGAGTACAGGAGGGGGCTGAGCACACACCCTTGTGGGGCCCCAGTGTTGAGGATCAGCGAAGTGGAGATGTTGTTTCCTACCTTCACCACCTGGGGGGCGGCCCGTCAGGAAGTCCAGGACCCAGTTGCACAGGGCGGGGTTCAGACTGAGGGCCTCAAGCTTAATGATGAGCTTGGAGGGGACTATGGTGTTGAATGCTGAGCTATAGTCAAAGAACAGCATTCTTAAATAGGTATTCCTCTTGTCCAGATGGGATATGGCAGTGTGCAGTGTGATGGCGATTGCATCGTCTGAGGATCTATTGGGGCGGTAAGAAAATTGAAGTGGGTCTAGGGTGACAGATAAGGTAGAGGTGATATGATCCTTGACTAGTCTCTCAAAGCACTTCATGATGACAGAGGTGAGTGCTACGGGGCGATAGTCATTTAGTTCAGTTACCTTTGCTTTCTTGGGTACAGGAACAATGGTAGCCATCTTGAAGCATGTGGGAACAGCAGACTGTGAAAGGGAGACATTATCCTCAAAGCGGGCGAAGAAAGTGTTTAGCTTGTCTGGAAGCGAGACATCGGTGTTGGCGACGTGGCTGGTTTTCCTTTTGTAGTCCGTGATTGTCTGTAGACCCTGCCACATACATCTCGTGTCTGAGCCGTTGAATTGCGACTCCACTTTGTCTCTATACTGATGTTTTGCCAGTTTAATTGCCTTGCGGAGTGAGTAGCTACACTGTTTGTATTCTGCCATATTCCCAGTCACCTTGCCATGGTTAAATGCGGTGGTTCGCGCTTTCAGTTTTGCGCGAATGCTGCCATCTATCCACAGTTTCTGGTTAGGGTAGGTTTTAATAGTTAAAGTGGGCACAACATCTCCTATACACTTCCTGATAAACTCAGTCACCGTTTCAGTGTATTCGTCTAAATTATTTTCGCAAGCTACCCGGAACATATCCCAGTCCGCGTGATCAAAACAATCTTGAAGCGTGGATTCCGATTGGTCAGACCAGCGTTGAATAGTCCTTAGCACGGGTACTTCCTGTTTGAGTTTCTGCCTATAGGAAGGGAGGAGCAAAATGGAGTTGTGGTCAGATTTGCCGAAAGGAGGGCGGGGGAGGGCCTTATATCCATTCCGGAAGTTCGAATAGCAATGGTAGAGGATTTTAGCAGCCCTGTAACAACAGTCGATATGTTGATAGAACTTCGGCAGCCTAGTCCTCAAATTGCTTTGTTAAAATCCCTGGCTACAATAAATGCAGCCTCAGGATGTGTGGTTTCCAGTTTACATAAAGTCCAGTGAAGTTCTTTGAGGGCTGTCGTGGTATCGGCTTGAGGGGGGATATACACGGCCGTGACTATAACCATAGAAAATTATCTTGGGAGATAATACGGTCTGCATTTGATTGTGAGGTATTCAAGGTCGATTGAACAAAAGGACTTGATTTCCTTTATGTTACTACAATTACACCAGGAGTCGTTAATCATGAAACACACACCTCCGCCCTTCTGCTTCCCGGAGAGATATTTATTTCTGTCTGCGCAATAAACTGAGAACCCATCTGGCTGGACCGATTTCGACAGAATATCCCCCGAGAGCCATGTTTCCGTGAAACAAAGTATGTTACAGGCCCTGATGTCTCTCTGGAAAGAAATCATTGAGCTCTGAGCTCGTAGACTTTGTTATCCAAAGACTGAACATTAGCGAGTAGTATACTTGGAAGCGGTGGATGGTGTGCGCACCTCCTAAGTCGAACAAGCGGGCCGCTCCGAGTTCCTCTCCTCCGCCGGCAATGTTTTGGGTCAGCCGCTGGAATCAGTTCAATTGCCCTGGGGAGAGCAAACAAAGGATCTGCTTCGGGAAAGTCGTATTCCTGGTCGTAATGCTGGTGAGTTACCGCCGCTCTGATATCCAATCGTTTTTCCCGGCTGAATGTAATGCTACAAAACACTTTGAGCTAATAATGTAAAAAATAATACATAAAAAAACAAAATACCGCAAAGTTTCCAAAGAGCTCGTCGCGAGGCTGCCATCTTCGTCAGCGCCAAGTCTATAGAGCCGTCCGCCCGGCCAAACTGAGCGATCGGGGGAGAAGGGCCTTGGTCAGGGAGGTGACCAAGGACCCGACGGTCACTCTGACAGAGCTCCAGAGTTCCTCTGTGGAGATGGTACAACCTTCCAGAAGGACAATCATCTCTGCAGCACTCCACCAATCAGGCCTTTATGGTAGACAGAAGCCACTCCTCAGTAAAAGGCACATGACAGCCCACTTGGAGTTTGTCAAAAGGCACCTAAAAGGACTCTCAGACCATGAGAAACAAGATTCTCTGGTCTGATGAAACCAAGATTGAAATCTTTGGCCTGAATGCCAAGCGCTACATCGGCGGCAGGTAGCTTAGTGGGTAAGAGCGTTGTGCAAGTTACCGAAAGGTCACTGGTTCTAATCCCCGAGCCAACTAGGTGAAAAATCTGTCGATGTGCCCTTAAGCAAGGCACTTAACCCTAATTGCTCATGTAAGTCGCTCTGGATAAAAATGTGAATTTAATTAATTCATTTATTTAATCTGGAGGAAACCTGGCCCCATCCCTACGGTGAAGCACGGTGGTGGCAGCATCATGCTGTGGGGATGTTTTTCAGCGCAGGGACTGGGAGACTAGTCAGGATCGAGGGAAAGATGAACTGAGAAAGTACAGAGAGATCCTTGATGAAAATCTGCTCCAGAGCGCTCAGGACCTCAGAATGGGGTGAAGGTTCACTCTCTTATTTGTACATAGAGGTTATGGGGAGGGCCAGTGGGGTAAGTAACTGATTTTGACACAGGTCTAGGTAGTTGTGGTCAGCTAGTGAAGAGGTCCCTACGTAATCACGTCATGTAGGCTAGTCGTCTCCCTACTGAATTTGATTCGTGGGAAGATAACTTTCACTGCCGGAGGAGAGGAATGAGGGCCAAACTGTTCCTGATGGTGATGCTAACCCCGCCAGTTCAGCATCACCACCGGCACCTCAACTAGCTAGTAGGCCTACTAGCGAGTCACACTCAGCGGGAGACAGGGAGCTGGGGGAGGGGGACAGTGCATCCACCGACAAAGTGCTCGGAGCAGGTGCAATTTGCAGTTGAAGAACAAGCAAACGTATAACCCCTGTCTTGTCATGCAGAATTCAAAGTTGGGCTGTACAACATGCAAAAAGGTAGGGAGCTTGGGTCTAGAAACGACTGGAGGGATAAAACTAGCAAAAGAGGGGGTGGAATGTACAGTAAATTAACATCCTATGCACCAGGCAAAAAAATTAAAAACGAAGAGCTCTCAGAAAAAAGGGTTTTGAACATGCCTGAACCAAGGCGCATTTGGTGGCAGCAAGCCTTGTAGACAAGGCTAGAGAGGACACCCAGGTTAACACTCAAAATAAAAATAGACTCTACAGCCGGAGTCTTCGGAAGAGCCTTAGAAGGAGGCTAAACATCACAGCCACAGGCCCGCTCATGGCTTGGAGCAAGAAGTTGACTCTCAGGAGTTAAATGGACTTGACATGGGGAGAGTCATTGTGGGAGGTTTTGAAAACTAAAGGTAGGACATTTATTTCCTTTGCCTTCACAGCACAAGTTTGTAATCTGAATATGTGCTTAATATTATCACATAGGCAGGAGGCCTATATATTCTCATACGTGTGTTCTGCTGTAGCCTACATTGATTTATTTTATTTGAAGTTATATTCCTGAATTGTGATATTTGTTCTACTGCTACATTGACGTCTTGAAAAGTATATGAAATTCGGGTCTTGTAAGCCCCACAGCTGAGTATGCGTGCATATGGCGGGTGTTCAGCAGTGTTGTCAAAAAATGTTGCTGTACATTGATGTCTAGAAAATTAGGCTATAAGAAAGTCGGACTTGTGTAAGCCCCGCAGCTATACTCAAGTATGTGGGCATACTGCAATGACCTCTAAAAGGCTTTGAATTAATCAGCACCTTGGAGAGTGCTGTGTGTTTCACCACCATAGATAGTAGGCTACTTGGCTGCTACGTTGTGTTTGACACTTTTTTCTCTCAATGTGTTCCGGTACGTCAGAGTAATTTTTCCAACAATTGTTTACAGACAGATTATTTCACTGTATCACAATTCCAGTGGGTCAGAAGTTTACATACACCAAGTTGACTGTGCCTTTAAACAGCTTGGAATATTCCAGAAAATGATGTCATGGCTTTAGAAGCTTCTGATAGACTAATTGACATCATTTGAGTCAATTGGAGGTGTACCTGTGGATGTATTTCAAGGCCTACCTTCAAACTCAGTGCCTCTTTACTTGACATCATGGGAAAATCAAATGAAATCAGCCAAGACCTCAGAAAAAATATTGTAGACCTCCACAAGTCTGGTTCATCCTTGGGAGCAATTTCCAAATGCCTGAAGGTATCACGTTCATCTGTACAAACAATAGTACACAAGTATAAACACCATGGGACAACACAGCCGTCATACCGCTCAGGAAGGAGACGCGTTCTGTCTCTTAGAGATTAACGTACTTTGGTGCGAAAAGTGCAAATCAACCCCAGAACAACAGCAAAGGACCTTGTGAAGATGCTGGAGGAAACAGGTACAAAAGTATCTATATCCACAGTAAAACGAGTCCTATATCGACATAACCTGAAAGGCCACTCAGCAAGGAAGAAGCCACTGCTCCAAAACCGCCATAAAAAACCCAGACTACGGTTTGCAACTGCACATGGGGACAAAGATCGTACTTTTTGGAGAAATGTCCTCCGGTCTGATGAAACAAAAATAGAACTGTTTGGCCATAATGACCATCGTTATTTTTGGAGGAAAAAGGGGAACGCTTGCAAGACGAAGAACACCATCGCAACCGTGAAGCACGAGGGTGGCACCATCATGCTGTGGGGGTGCTTTGCTGCAGAAGGGACTGGTGCACTTCACAAAATAGATGGCATCATGAGGAAGGAAAATTATGTGGATATATTGAAGCAACATCTCAAGGACATCAGTCAGGAAGTTAAAGCTTGGTCGCAAATGGGTCTTCCAAATGGACAATGACCCCAAGCATACTTCCAAAGTTGTGGCAAAATGGCTTAAGGACAACAAAGTCAAGGTATTGGAGTGGCCATCACAAAGCCCTGACCTCAATCCTATAGAAAATTTGTGGGCAGAACTGAAAAAGTGTGTGCGAGCAAGGAGGCCTACAAACCTGACTCAGTTACACCAGATCTGTCAGGAGGAATGGGCCAAAATTCACCCAACTTATTGTGGGAAGCTTGTGGAAGGCTACCCGAAACCTTTGACCCAAGTTAAACAATTTAAAGGCAATGCGACCAAATACTAATTGAGTGTATGTAAACTTCTGACCCACTGGGAATGTGATGAAATAAATAAAAGCCGAAATAAATCACTCTACTATTATTCTGACATTTCACATTCTTAAAATAAAGTGGTGATCCTAACTGACCTAAGACAGGGAATTTTTACTAGGATTAAATGTCAGGAATTATGAAAAACTGAGTTTAAATGTGTTTGGCTAAGGTGTATGTAAACTTCCGACTTCAACTGTATGTAAGAATGCTGTTCATTGACTATAGCTCAGCATTCAACACCATAGTACCCTCCAAGCTCATCATTAAGCTCGAGGCCCTGGGTCTGAACCCCGCCCTGTGCAACTGGGTCCTGGACTTCCTGACGGGCCGCCCCCAGGTGGTGAAGGTAGGAAACAACATCTCCACTTCGCTGATCCTCAACACTGGGGCCCCACAAGGGTGCGTGCTCAGCCCCCTCCTGTACTCCCTGTTCACCCATGACTGCGTGGCCAAGCACGCCTCCAACTCAATCATCAAGTTTGCACACGACACAACAGTAGTAGGCTTGATTACCAACAATGACGAGACAGCATACAGGGAGGAGGTGAGGGCTCTGGGAGTTTGGTGCCAGGAAAATAACCTTTCACTCAACGTCAACAAAACAAAGGAGATGATCGTGGACTTCAGGAAACAGCAGAGGGTGCACCCCCCTATCCACATCGACGGGACCGCAGTGGAGAAGGTGAAAAGCGTCAAGTTCCTTGGCATACATATCAATGTTTGATTTGATTTGAAAATAGCTGTGCAGCGACGCTCCCCATCCAACCTAACAGAGCTTGAGTGGATCTCCAGAGAAAAATGGGAGAATCTCCCCAAATACAGGTGTGCCAAGATTGTAGCGTCATACCCAAGAAGACTCGAGGCTGTAATCACTGCCAAACGTGCATCAACAAAGTACTGAGTAAAGGGTCTGAATACTTACATAAATGTGATATTTCAGTTTATTTGTAATAAATGTGCTAAAATTTATAAAAACCTGTTTGCTTTGTCATTATGGGGTACTGTGTGTAGATTGATGAGGAAAAAAACTATTTAATCTATTTTAGAAGAAGGCTGTAACGTAATAAAATGTGGAAAAAGTCAAGTGGTCTGAATCCTTTCCGAATTCACTGTATATATAGTCCTTAGATTCAAAGGACTAACCGTTTGGCTTTCTTTCTCCAGTCGCTCAACCTCATCCCTCAGCATCCTGTACTTCTCCTCCATGGACGCGAGAAGCGCTTCGTCAACGTTGTAAAGTCTCTCTGTAGAAATAAGTTGCCGTTCATGCGCTTGTTGCTGGTTATATGGTTATTTGTATATGTTCATTTGGAAGGAAAAGGCACAACTCACAATTAAAAACAATGAGAAATAATGACTTTGTCGTCACTGCTTACTTAGTTTAGCAAGATACTCTGCATCCTCTTCTTCAAACGTATCCGCTCCTTGCATGAACTTATTGTAGGTTTCAGCAGTGTAGTCCAGAAAGAGCTAGAAACGGAGGGGAAAGTGCAGGATCAAATAGAGGCCTAACATCCTAAATGGTTTTGTTGTGAGTAAATTGGCTCTGTACCTTGTTGAACTCAACCCCCTCCTCAATCTCTGTGCTTCCGTCAGAGAAATCAGCAAATAGCAGGTCCTGTTCACTCATACAGCAAAATATCTGTAAAACAATAACCAGAACATTCAGTATTATACAGAGCCATGATTGCATGGAACTCCCTTCCATCTCATACAGCGCAAGTGAACAACAAACCTGGTTTCAAAAAACAAATAAAATCACAGCACAACGCCTCTCCCCCATGTGACCTACCTTTGTGTGTATGTACTGACATGTACAGTGGGGAAAACAAGTATTTGATACACTGCCGATTTTGCAGGTTTTCCTACTTACAAAGCATGTAGAGGTCTGTAATTTTTATCATAGGTACACTTCAACTGTGAGAGATGGAATCTAAAACAAAAATCCAGAAAATCACATTGTATGATTTAAGTAATTAATTTGCATTTTATTGCATGACATAAGTATTTGATCACCTACCAACCAGTAAGAATTCCAGCTCTCACAGACCTGTTAGTTTTTCTTTAAGAAGCCCTCCTGTTCTCCACTCATTACCTGTATTAACTGCACCTGTTTGAACTTGTTACCTGTATAAAAGACACCTGTCCACACACTCAATCAAACAGACTCCAACCTCTCCACAATGGCCAAGACCAGAGAGCTGTGTAAGGACATCAGGGATAAAATTGTAGACCTGCACAAGGCTGGGATGGGCTACAGGACAATAGGCAAGCAGCTTGGTGAGAAGGCATCAACTGTTGGCGCAATTATTAGAAAATCACCGTCAGTCTGGGGCTCCATGCAAGATCTCACCTCGTGGGGCATCAATGATCATGAGGAAGGTGAGGGATAAGCCCAGAACTACACGTCAGGACCTGGTCAATGACCTGAAGAGAGCTGGGACCACAGTCTCAAAGAAAACCATTAGTAACACACTACGCCGTCATGGATTAAAATCCTGCAGCGCACGCAAGGTCCCCCTGCTCAAGCCAGCGCATGTCCAGGCCCGTCTGAAATTTGCCAATGACCATCTGGATGATCCAGAGGAGGAATGGGAGAAGGTCATTACTCGCCGTGTTTGGAGGAAGAAGAAGGATGAGTACAACCCCAAGAACACCATCCCAACCGTGAAGCATGGAGGTGGAAACATCATTCTTTGGGGATGCTTTTCTGCAAAGGGGACAGGACGACTGCACCGTATTGAGGGGAGGATGGATGGGGCCATGTATCGCAAGATCTTGGCCAACAACCTCCTTCCTCAGTAAGAGCATTGAAGATGGGTCGTGGCTGGGTCTTCCAGCATGACAACGACCTGAAACACACAGCCAGAGCAACTAAGGAGTGGCTCCGTAAGAAGCATCTCAAGGTCCTGGAGTGGCCTAGCCAGTCTCCAGACCTGAACCCAGCGACAGCCCCGAAACCTGAAGAATCTGGAGAAGGTCTGTATGGAGGAGTGGGCCAAAATCCCTGCTGCAGTGTGTGCAAACCTGGTCAAGACCTACAGGCAACGTATGATCTCTGTAATTGCAAACAAAGGTTTCTGTACCAAATATTAAGTTCTGCTTCTCTGATGTATCAAATACTTACAGAGAGGGAAAAAAGTATTTGATGCCCTGCTGATTTTGTACATTTGCCCACGGACAAAGACATGATCAGTCTATAATTTTAATGGTAGGTTTATTTGAATAGTGAGAGACAGAATAACAACAAAAAAATCCAGAAAAACGCATGTCAAAAATGTTATAAATTGATTTGCATTTTAATGAGGGAAATAAGTATTTGACCCCTCTGCAAAACATGACTTAGTACTTGGTGGCAAAACCCTTGTTGGCAATCACAGAGGTCAGACGTTTGTTGTAGTTGGCCACCAGGTTTGCACACATCTCAGGAGGGATTTTGTCCCACTCCTCTTTGCAGATCTTCTCCAAGTCATTAAGGTTTCGAGGCTGACGTTAGGCAACTCGAACCTTCCGCTCCCTCCACAGATTTTCTATGGGATTAAGGTCTGGAGACTGGCTAGGCCACTCCAGGACCTTAATGTGCTTCTTCTTGAGCCACTCCTTTGTTGCCTTGGCCGTGTGTTTTGGGTCATTGTCATGCTGGAATACCCATCCACGACCCATTTTCAATGCCCTGGCTGAAGGAAGGAGGTTCTCACCCAAGATTTGACGGTACATGGCCCTGTCCATCTTCCCTTTGATGCGGTGATGTTGTCCTGTCCCCTTAGCAGAAAAACACCCCCAAAGCATAACGTTTCCACCTCCATGTTTGATGGTGGGGATGATGTTCTTGGGGTCATAGGCAGCATTCCTCCTCCTCTAAACACGGCGAGTTGAGTTGATGCCAAAGAGCTCGATTTTGGTCTCATCTGACCACAACACTTTCACCCAGTTCTCCTCTGAATCATTCAGATGTTCATTGGCAAACTTCAGACGGGCCTGTATATGTGCTTTCTTGAGAAGGGGGACCTTGTGGGCGCTGCAGGATTTCAGTCCTTCACGGCGTAGTGTGTTACCAATTGTTTTCTTGGTGACTATGGTCCCAGCTGCCTTGAGATCATTGACAAGATCCTCCCGTGTAGTTCTGGGCTGATTCCTCACTGTTCTCATGATCATTGCAACTCCACGAGGTGAGATATTGCATGGAGCCCCAGGCCAAGGGAGATTGACAGTTCTTTTGTGTATCTTCCATTTGCGAATAATCGCTCCAACTGTTGTCACCTTCTCACCAAGCTGCATGGCGATGGTCTTGTAGCCCATTCCAGCCTTGTGTAGGTCTACAATCTTGTCCTTGACATTATTGGAGAGCTCTTTGGTCTTGGCCATGGTGGAGAGTTTGGAATCTGATTGATTGATTGCTTCTGTGGACAGGTGTCTTTTATACAGGTAACAAACTGAGATTAGGAGCACTCCCTTTAAGAGTGTGCTCCTAATCTCAGCTCGTTACCTGTATAAAAGACAACTGGGAGCCAGAAATCTTTCTGATTGAGAGGGGGTCAAATACTTATTTCCCTCATTAAAATGCAAATCAATTTATAACATTTTTGACATGTGTTTTTCTGGATTTTGTTGTTGTTATTCTGTCTCTCACTGTTCAAATAAACCTACCATTAAAATTATAGACTGATCATTTCTTTGCCAGTCGGCAAACGTACAAAATCAGCAGGGGATCAAATACTTTTTTCCCTCACTGTATGTCATGCAATAAAATGCAAATTAATTACTTAATAATCATACAATGTGATTTTCTGGATTTTTGTTTTAGATTCCGTCTCTCACAGTTGAAGTGTACCTATTATAAAAATTACAGACTTCTACATGCTTTGTAAGTAGGAAAACCTGCAAAATCGGCAGTGTATCAAATACTTGTTCTCCCCACTGTATGTGTAACTGATAGATGCACACACATGTTAATGTTTTTAAATGTATGTAAATTGTAAAGTAGTTTGTTATGTCGAAGCCCAGTAAGACTAGCGGTCGCCATGGCTGTCGACTAATGGAAATCATTATTCAAACCTTCATGTAGACAGGTAAGGTTATTAATGAGTTTAGAGATCAGGTAGTATTCTGCTGTACTAATACCCACCTTCACAGTATCGATGAGCCAGACAACAGCCCCCAAGACCTGTGGCCAGGTATGTGGTGCCCCAACAGAGTACATGGAACTTTTGGAGAGCGCAAATGGATACCTGCAATCAGAAATATACAGTCAGTATACTAGAACGAGGAACGGGCCAGCGTGCAAAAACAAGATGCAAACAGCAAATGATCACATCTGTGTCCCAAATAGCACCCTCTTCTCTATATAGTGCACTACTTTGGGCCAGGGCCCATAGGGATGCCATTTGGGACACAGACCATTTTTCACATGTATGGCAGAATGAGCTCATTTACCCCAAGTCTTTGAGAATCCTGGGGACCTCCTCCTCCACTTTGGAGGTGGGCATCTGGAAGGTGGGGTCCAGGAGGCAGTAGATGAACTCAAAGATCTTTAGGAACTCCTTGGTGGAGGGCGACTGGAGAGACTTGACCGACATTGAACCTGGAAAGCCCTTCTCTGACAGAAACTGGAGGAGAACAAGGGAAATGGCCGTAGAAAGTGTCTCAGTGAAGGAGTTCTGATCTAGGATCAGACCCCCCCCCGTTCATATAATCTAATTCATGAGGATGTAAAAGTGACAAAACTGATCCTAGATCAGCACTCCTACTCAGAGATGCTTTATAAATATTGGGCCCGGTCTTGAAAGACTTAAAAGTTCAGTGAGATTCTGTTGTCTATTAGGAGTCCATCTATACCTCACACAACTGTCTGATGCACTGCTGAACATAGGCCTTATCGTGTAAGGGCCGGGGATCCTTCATCTTCTCTGCACCTCCAAAGGCTCCAAAGGTGCTGTTGCGAGCCATGCCAGCCCCACTGGTCCTGAAAGGAGTTCATCAGCATTTATGGTACGACTTAAGCCTTGTTCACATTGGGAGTTTGAAGTGACTCAAATACTATTTTTTTGGCATATCTGATTAGAATCTGTTATTTTTCCTGTAGTCTGAACAGCCAAAAAGCACATGGAATCAGACATTTCAAGCCACAAATATGATTCCTGACCATGCGACTTGTCTGAACGGTCAAATCATCTGATGTGTTTGCCATCAAGTGGTTTTTAGAGACTGTTATTTGGCATATCTTGTTATTTATAAAAATGTGCACTGTTGGGAGTACTCGAGGACTGGAGTTGGGAACCACCGATTTAGAGCATTTAGCCTTTGCTGTGTGTAAAATGACTGGCGGTGTGAAATGGCTCCCAATCATATAGTTTCACTAACAGGAATAGTCTTTGTCTGGCATGGTGACAGTGATAGAGAACTAGGTGTTTAACAGTCTTTTCTTCAGTGCAGGGACTTACCGACTACCAAAAAAGCTGGTTCTTCTCTCGGATGTGACTGACTGGGGCTTAGGAATGTTCAACTTTCCGAAGGATGGTTGTTTGCTGGGAACAAATATTGATATGCTCATTGTAATAGCAAATACATATCCGATATTTATGACAGGCTGTTAAAGCAACTTCCATTTATGTTCGTTTGCCAACTTACCTCTGCGGTGTTGCATAAACCATGCTCATTCTGTTGCTTTCAACTCTTTGAGGGAGCTCAGAGAGCCTACTGCTGGATGCTCGGCTCATCCTGGATCTGGTGAAAGAGAATGAATAAAATACATAGCCAGCTACATACATGTAGGCTATACATGGATAGCCAGGCCAGTTAATGTTCAAATAGTCTAGCAAATGTTCCCCAACTTGTATACCAGCCAGCTAACTGCAAATGTCTTCACATGAACAATGAAAGATGTGCGTACTAACAGGAAGTGGGGCGGACCACCACTAACTAGGGTGACCACATGTCCCTCATTTTGGCCCTTTGTCCCCCAACCAAACAATCATGTCCTATTCATATCCTGAAAGAAAAAGATCTCACTACAATTAATGTTAATAGAAAGTTAGCAAAAATAGATAAGATCTTGCTACCATGGAAAGGAAAATACGTGTCTATTTCTGGAAAAAAATCACCCTGATTAACTCTTTAGTTACAGTGAGGGAAAAAAGTATTTGATCCCCTGCTGATTTTGTACGTTTGCCCACTGACAAATAAATTATCAGTCTATAATTTTAATGGTAGGTTTATTTGAACAGTGAGAGACAGAATAACAACAACACAATCCAGAAAAACGCATGTCAAAAATGTTATAAATTGATTTGCATTTTAATGAGGGAAATAAGTATTTGACCCCCTCTCAATCAGAAAGATTTCTGGCTCCCAGGTGTCTTTTATACAGGTAACGAGCTGAGATTAGGAGCACACTCTTAAAGGGAGTGCTCCTAATCTCAGTTTGTTACCTGTGTAAAAGACACCTGTCCACAGAAGCAATCAATCAGATTCCAAACTCTCCATCATGGCCAAGACCAAAGAGCTCTCCAAGGATGTCAGGGACAAGATTGTAGACCTACACAAGGCTGGAATGGGCTACAAGACCATCGCCAAGAAGCTTGGTGAGAAGGTGACAACAGTTGGTGCTATTATTCGCAAATGGAAGAAACACAAAAGAACTGTCAATCTCCCTCGGCCTGGGGCTCCATGCAAGGTCTCAACTCGTGGAGTTGCAATTATCATGAGAACGGTGAGGAATCAGCGCAGAACTACACGGTAGGATCTTGTCAATGATCTCAAGGCAGCTGGGACCATAGTCACCAAGAAAACAATTGGTAACACACTACGCCGTGAAGGACTGAAATCCTGCAGCGCCCGCAAGGTCCCCCTGCTCAAGAAAGCACATATACAGGCCCGTCTGAAGTTTGCCAATGAACATCTGAATGATTCAGAGGAGAACTGGGTGAAAGTGTTGTGGTCAGATGAGACCAAAATCGAGCTCTTTGGCATCAACTCAACTCGCCGTGTTTGGAGGAGGAGGAATGCTGCCTATGACCCCAAGAACACCATCCCCACCGTCAAACATGGAGGTGGAAACATTATGCTTTGGGAGTGTTTTTCTGCTAAGGGGACAGGACAACTTCACCGCATCAAAGGGACGATGGACGGGGCCATGTACCGTCAAATCTTGGGTGAGAACCTCCTTCCCTCAGCCAGGGCATTGACAATGGGTCGTGGATGGGTATTCCAGCATGACAATGACCCAAAACACATGTCCAAGGCAACAAAGGAGTGGCTCAAGAAGAAGCACATTAAGGTCCTGGAGTGGCCTAGCCAGTCTCCAGACCTTAATTGCATAAAAAATCTGTGGAGGGAGCTGAAGATTCGAGTTGCCAAACGTCAGCCTCGAAACCTTAATGACTTGGAGAAGATCTGCAAAGAGGAGTGGGACAAAATCCCTCCTGAGATGTGTGCAAACCTGGTGGCCAACTACAACAAACGTCTGACCTCTGTGATTGCCAACAAGGGTTTTGCCACCAAGTACTAAGTCATGTTTTGCAGAGGGGTCAAATACTTATTTCCCTCATTAAAATGCAAATCAATTTATAACATTTTTGACATATGTTTTTGTGGATTTTGTTGTTGTTATTCTGTCTCTCACTGTTCAAATAATCCTACCATTAAAATTATAGACTGATCATTTCTTTGTCAGTGGGCAAACGTACAAAATCAGCAGGGGATCAAATACTTTTTTCCCTCACTGTATATTTAATTTTAATATGCCACTTAGCAGATGCTTTTATCGTGCATAAAAACGTTTTTGTGTATGGGTGGTCCCGGGGATCGAACCCACTACCCTGGCGTTACAAGCACCGTGCTCTACCAGCTGAGCTACAGAGGACCACAGTATCCAAGTTTACCTATTTGCTTATGGCTTTTGCCTACACCTAGCAACGTGTTAAAAAACAACAACATCGAAGCAAAAAATATTCAATTTCATTTGGAACGGCAAGCCAGACAAAATTAACTGGGCCTATATATATATATATATATATACAGTGCCTTTGGAAAGTATTCAGTCCCCTTGACTTTTTCCACATTTTGTTACGTTATAGCCTTATTCTAAAATTGATTAAATAAAAAAATGTCCTCAGCAATCTACACACAATACCCCATAATGACAAAGCGAAAACAGTTTATTTTATTTTAGCAAATGTATTAAAAATACAAAACCAAGCCATGAGGTCGAAGGAATTGTCTATAGAGCTCCGAGACAGGATTGTGTCGAGACACAGATCTGGGGAATGGTACCAAAACATTTCTGCAGCATTGAAGGTCCCCAAAAACACAGTGGCCTCCATCACTCTTAAATGGAACAAGTTTGGAACCACCAAGACTCTTCTTAGAGCTGGCCGCCCGGCCAAACTGAGCAATCGGGGGAGAAGGGCCTTGGTCAGGGAGGTGACCAAGAACCCGATAGTCACTCTGACAGAGCTCTAGAGTTCACTGTGGAGATGGGAGAACCTTCCAGAAGGACAACCATCTCTGCAGCACTCCATCAATCAGGCCTTTAAGGTAGAGTGGCCAGACGGAAACCACTCCTCAGTAAAAGGCACATGACAGCCCGCTTGGAGTTTGCCAAAAGGCACCTAAAGGCTCTGATAATGAGAAACAAGATTCTCTGGTCTGATGAAACCAAGATTGAACTCTTTGGCCTGAATACCAAGCGTCACATCTGGAGGAAACCTGGCACCATCCCTATGGTGAAGCATGGTGGTGGCAGCATCATGCTGTGGGATGTTCTACAGCGGCAGGGACTGGGAGACTAGTCAGGATCGAGGCAAAGATGAACAGAGCAAAGTACAGAGAGATCCTTGATGAAAATCTGCTCCAGAGCGCTCAGGAACTCAGACTGGGGCGAAGGTTCACCTTCCAACAGGACAACGACCCTAAGCACACAGCAAAGACAACGCAGGAGTAGCTTCGGGACAAGTCTCTGAATGTCCTTGAGTGGACCAGCCAGAGCCTGGACTTGAACCCGATCAAACATCTCTGGAGGGACCTGAAAATAGCTGTGCAGCAACACTCCACATCTAACCTGACAGAGCTTGAGAGGATCTGCAGAGAAGAATGGGAGAATCTCCCCAAATACAGGTGTGCCAAGCTTGTAGCATCATACCCAATAAGACTCAAGGCTGTATTCGCTGCCAAAGGTGCTTCAACAAAGTACTGAGTAAAGGGTCTGAATAATTATGTAAATGTGATTTCAGTTTATATTTTATAAATGTTATAAACCTGTTTTTGCTTTGTCATTATTGGGTATTGTGTGTAGATTGATTAAAAAATAACTATCATTTTTAGAATAAGGCTGTAATGTAAAAAATGTGGGAAAAGTCAAGGGGTATGAATACTTTCCGAAGACACTGTATATAGTGAACTAAAATATAAACGCAACATGTAGTGTTGGTCCCATTTTTCATGAGCTGAAATAAAAGATCTGACATTTTCCATACACACAAAGAGCTTGTCTCAAATGTTGTGCACAAATTTGTTTACATCCCTGTTAGTGAGCATTTCTCCTTTGCCAAGATAATCCATCCACCTGACAGGTGTGGCATATCAAGAAGTTGATTAAACAGTATGATCATTACACAGGTGCACCTTGTGCTGGGGACAATAAAAGGTCACTCTAAAATGTGCAGTTTTGTCACAATGCCACAGATGTCTCAAGTTTTGAGGGAGCGTGCAACTGGCATGCTGTTTGCAGGAATGTCCAACAGAGCAGTTGCCAGAGAATGTAATCTTAATTTCTGTACCATGTCGTTTTAGAGAATTTGGCAGTACATCCAACCGGCCTTACAACCGCAGACCACGTGTAACCACGCAAGTCCAGGACCTCCACATCCGGCTTCTTCACCTGCGGGATTGTCTCAGGAGGGGGAGAGGGGGGGGTGCTGAGGAGTATTTCTGTCTGTGTGGAACAACTCATTCTGATTGGCTGGGCCTGGCTCCCCAGTGGGTGGACCTGGCTCCCAGGTTGGTGGGCCCATGCCCTCCCAGGCCCCCCCATGGCTGCACCCCTGCCCAGTCATGTGAAATCCATAGATTAGGGCTTAATGAATTTATTTCAATTGACTGATTTCCTATGAACTGTAACGCAGTAAAATCGTCGAAATTGTTGCATGTTGCGTTTATATTTTTGTTCAGTATAGTTTGTTAACACCCTCTGCTCACGAAACAGTAATTCAAGAAGATCTAAATGCATATTCCCATGAAACTGATTGCGCTCAAATGATTGGCATGCAGACCCAGTTTGGACATTTCGCTGGTAAAACGTGAAGAATTATCATTCACGATTGACAGTGATGATGCCATGGCCTATTTTGAAATTAGGTATGCCTAACAATATATATGTGTGTTTGAGACAACTTAGTGTCTTGAGACAATATGTGTTGGCATTGGCAGACGTTGCAATTGGAGGATACATTTTATTTTATGCAGATTCTACAATTATATTTAATAGGCTACATCTGTCAGTACCAACGTTAAGAGATGACATTATTTACATGTGTATTGCTCTCCAGCACCTAAACAATGTGCACTACAACACCATGAGCAGGAGGGGGATTTGCGTGTGTGTGAGGGGGAGGCTTACACTGTAGGCTACAGTGTAGGTTACATGCCATGACTGCTAAATAGCTACACTTACTATTTGAATTGACCTCTGTATTTTATTCTTCTTTTTGCACCTTCACAGGGCCCTACACATTACGCACACTGATACTCCCAACACAACACTCACTCCATCATTTGCTCACACACATAATTATTCTACAATGTAAAAAATAAAAAATAAAAAAAAATAATCCTTGAATGTGTAGGTGTGTCCAAACTCTTGACTGGTAGTGTACATACAATCATCATATATACTGCTACTACTCTGTTTATATATAGTACCTGTCACCTACTCATTCAAGGGTTTTTCTGTATTTTTACTCATTTGCCATGAGTGTGAAAAGCTGTCATCAAGGCAAAGGGTAGCTACTTTGAAGAATCTCAAATATAAAATATACTTTTTTGGCTACTACATGATTCCATATGTGTTATTTCATAGTTTTGATGTCTTCACTTCATTATTCTACAATGTAGAAAAAACCCTGGAATGAGTAGGTGTGTCCAAACTTGACTGGTAACGTTACTGATGCCTAATCAACTTAATGTTACCACTTTACATATCTACCTCTAACGAGCCAGTATCCATCCCTAAAATTGTAAACAGTGTAGATATATTTTTATATATCGTGTGTTTTTGTTCCACCTTGTTATTTTTTGTATTACATTGTTATCGATTATTACATTGTTGGGGTTACAGCTTACAAGAAAAGCATTTCACTGTACTTTTGCATGTGACATTAAAACTATACATTTCCTGTGATATAACGTTAGCTAGCTATATTGTTTAAAGAATTTCATTCCACTGGGGCAACATCCAATTACTAACTACTATTAGACTTGTAAAGCATAAGCTAAAGCTAATTTAGCCAACTAGTTAACGTTAGCTAGCTAGTCTTTTAGAATTCGCCTGAGGTATTACAATTAAATATTGCTAGCTATAAATTAAATTCAACAACCTATTGAGAAGTATTTCAAACAAATACGTACCTTTCCATTTTCGATAACCTTAAAATAATCCGTTTAGAAACTTCTGTTTCTACGTAGCTAATTAGCTAACAGGTCAAAATATCCGCCAAAAACTTTAAACACAACGGACGTTCTTCTTCGGTGCGGTTTATCGGCGGTTGGCATCCAACGTTATGGTGCATTACCGCCACCTACTGTACTGGAATGTGGGCCAGAGACAGGGAGAAACTACGTCCTACCTGCCAGCCCCGTTTCTTTAAAAAAATATAACAATATCTTTGAGACTATATCTAATGAAGTTCTACTCAATATACTCTTTAAACTAATTTAATGTATCCCCTTCTCCCTCATACTAGATCTCCTCCTCTCTCTTTCCCTCTGATACTGCCCACACTGTAGCAATACATGCTCAACGGTCTCTGTTTCCTGGCAATAATCACACTTTCCTGTTGGATGCTTTCCTATCAATAATAATAATAATAATAAGCCATTTAGCAGACGCTTTTATCCAAAGCGACTTACAGTCATGCGTGCATACATTTTTGTGTATGGGTGGTCCCGGGGATCGAACCCACTACCTTGGCGTTACAAGCGCTGTGCTCTACCAGCTGAGCAGTCTTATTCCACCCTTAATCTTATAAAAATAGCCTCCTCTCTTCTGTCCCTTCCTGCCGTCCTCCCCGAATTTCCTCTGTACTTGAAATAAATGCCTGCCCTTAATATCTACATTCCACTGCTCCTGCCATCTCTGCACCATCACTTTCCATATCAGCCTTTTTGCCTCTGCCTTGCTCATTGAAACTACAACATCAACAACCCCACTACTACAGTGGGGGAAAAAAGTATTTAGTCAGCCACCAATTGTGCATGTTCTCCCACTTAAAAAGATGAGAGAGGCCTGTAATGTTCATCATAGGTACACGTCAACTATGACAGACAAATTGAGATTTTTTTCTCTCCAGAAAATCACATTGTAGGATTTTTTATGAATTTATTTGCAAATTATGGTGGAAAATAAGTATTTGGTCACCTACAAACAAGCAAGATTTCTGGCTCTCACAGACCTGTAACTTCTTCTTTAAGAGGCTCCTCTGTCCTCCACTTGTTACCTGTATTAATGGCACCTGTTTGAACTTGTTATCAGTATAAAAGACACCTGTCCACAACCTCAAATAGTCACACTCCAAACTCCACTATGGCCAAGACCAAAGAGCTGTCAAAGGACACCAGAAACAAAATTGTAGACCTGAACCAGGCTGGGAAGACTGAATCTGCAATAGGTAAGCGGCTTGGTTTGAAGAAATCAACTGTGGGAGCAATTATTAGGAAATGGAAGACATACAAGACCACTGATAATCTCCCTCGATCTTGGGCTCCACGCAAGATCTCACCCCGTGGAGCAAAATGATCACAAGAATGGTGAGCAAAAATCCCAGAACCACACGGGGGGGACCTAGTGAATGACCTGCAGAGAGCTGGGACCAAAGTAACAAAGCCTACCATCAGTAACACACTACGCCGCCAGGGACTAAAATCCTGCAGTGCCAGACGTGTCCCCTAGCTTAAGCCAGTACATGTCCAGGCCCGTCTGAAGTTTGCTAGAGTGCCTTTGGATGATCCAGAAGAGGATTGGGAGAATGTCATATGGTCAGATGAAACCAAAATATAACTTTTTGGTAAAAACTCAACTCGTCATGTTTGGAGGACAAAGAATGCTGAGTTGCATCCAAAGAACACCATACCTACTGTGCAGCATGGGGGTGGAAACATCATGCTTTGGGGCTGTTTTTCTGCAAAGGGACCAGGACGACTGATCCGTGTAAAGGAAAGAATGAATGGGGCCATGTATCGTGAGATTTTGAGTGAAAACCTCCTTCCATCAGCAAGGGCATTGAATATGAAACGTGGCTGGGTCTTTCAGCATGACAATGATCCCAAACACACCGCCCGGGCAACGAAGGAGTGGCTTCGTAAGAAGCATTTCAAGGTCCTGGAGTGGCCTAGCCAGTCTCCAGATCTCAACCCCATAGAAAAACTTTGGAGGGAGTTGAAAGTCTTTGTTGCCCAGCGACAGCCCCAAAACATCACTGCTCTAGAGGAGATCTGCATGGAGGAATGGGCCAAAATACCAGCAACAGTGTGTGAAAATCTTGTGAAGACTTACAGAAAACGTTTGACCTGTGTCATTGCCAACAAAGGGTATATAACAAAGTATTGAGAAACTTTTGTTATTGACCAAATACTTATTTTCCACCATAATTTGCAAATAAATTCATAAAAAATCCTACAATGTGATTTTCTGGATTTCTTTTTCTCATTTTGTCTGTCATAGTTGACGTGTACCTATGGGCCATGGATGCCATGGATTTGTAGTACCTCATAAAGCAGGTCTTGTCTGCTACGTGAGCTAAAGGACTGAAGATAACAAACTATAGTTTTGGCAAGTCGGTTAGGAAGTTTACATACACTTAGTTTGGAGTCATTAAAGCTAGTTTTTCAACCACTCCACAAATGTCTTGTTAACAAACTATAGTTTTGGCAAGTCGGTTAGGACATCTACTTCGTGCATGACACAAGTAATTTTTCCAACAATTGTTTACAGACAGATTATTTCACTTATAACATTTTACATTTACATTTTAGTCATTTAGCAGACGCTCTTATCCAGAGCGACGTACAGTTAGTGAATACATTTTTTTTTTTTATACTGGCCCCCCGTGGGAATCGAACCCACAACCCTGGCGTTGCAAACGCCATGCTCTATCAACTGAGCTACATCCCTGCCGGCCATTCCCTCCCCTACCCTGGACAACGCTGGGCCAATTGTGCGCCGCCCATGAGTCTCCCGGTCGCGGCCGGCTGCGACAGAGCCTGGATTCGAACCAGGATCTCTAGTGGCACAGTTAGCACTGCGATGCAGTGCCTTAGACCACTGCACCACTCAGGAGCCTATTATAATTCACTGTATCACAATTCCAGTGGGTCAGAAGTTTACATACACTAAGTTGACTGTGCCTTTAAACAGCTTGGAAAATTCCAGAAAATGATGTCATGGCTTTAGAAGCTTCTGATAGACTAATTGACATCATTTGAGTCAATCGGAGGTGTACCTGTGGATGTATTTCAAGGCCTACCTTCAAACTCAGTGCCTCTTTGCTTGACATCATGGGAAAATCAAAAGAAATCAGCCAAGACCTCAGAAAACAAATTGTAGACCTCCACAAGTCTGGTTCATCCTTGGGAGCAATTTCCAAACGCCTGACGGTACCACGTTCATCTGTACAAACAATAGTACGCAAGTATAAACACCATGGGACCACACAGCCGTCATATCGCTCAGGAAGGAGACGCATTCTGTCTCCTAGAGATGAACGTACATTGATGCGAAAAGTGCAAATCAATCCCAGAACAACAGCAAAGGACCTTGTGAAGATGCTGGAGGAAACAGGTACAAAAGTATCTATATCCACAGTAAAACAAGTCCTATATCGACATAACCTGAAAGGCCGCTCAGCAAGGAAGAAGCCACTGCTCCAAAACCGCCATAAAAAAGCCAGACTACGGTTTGCAACTGCACATGGGGACAAAGATTGTACTTTTTGGAGAAATGTCCTCTGGTCTGATGAAACAAAAATAGAACTGTTTGGCCATAATGACCATCGTTATGTTTGGAGGAAAAAGGGGGTTGCTTGCAAGCCGAAGAACACCATCCCAACCGTGACACACTGGGTGGCAGCATCATGCTGTGGGGGTGCTTTGCTGCAGGAGGGACTGGTGCACTTCACAAAATAGATGGCATCATGAGGAAGGAAAATTATGTGGATATATTGAAGCAACATCTCAAGACGTCAGTCAGGAAGTTAAAGCTTGGTCGCAAATGGGTCTTCCAAATGGACAATGACCCCAAGCATACTTCCAAAGTTGTGGCAAAATGGCTTAAGGACAACAAAGTCAAGGTATTGGAGTGGCCATCACAAAGCCCTGACCTCAATCCTATACAACATTTGTGGGCAGAACTGAAAAAGTGTGTGCGAGCAAGGAGGCCTACAAACCTGACTCAGTTACACTGTATTAAATGTATTTGGCTAAGGTGTATGTAAACTTCCGACTTCAACTGTACTTGTGCGGGGCTTACACAAGTCAGAATTTCTCATAGCCACATTTTCTAGACATCAATGTACAGCAACATTTTTAGATGACACTGCAGAACACCCGCCATATGCACACATACTCAGCTGTGGGTCTTACAAGACCCGAATTTCATATAATTTTCAACACATCAATGTAGCAGTAGAACAAATATCACAATACAGGAATATAACTTCTAATAAAATAAATCAATGTAGGCTACAGCAGAACACACATATGAGAATATATAGGCCTCCTGCCTATGTGATAATATTAAGCACATATTCAGATTACAAACTTGTTCTGTGCTGTGAAGGCAAAGGAAATAAATGTCCTACCTTTAGTTTTCAAAACCTCCCACAATGACTCTCCCCATGTCAAGTCCATTTAACTCCTGAGAGTCAACTTCTTGCTCCAAGCCATGAGCGGGCCTGTGGCTGTGATGTTTAGCCTCCTTCTAAGGCTCTTCCGAAGACTCCGGCTGTAGAGTCTATTTTTATTTTGAGTGTTAACCTGGGTGTCCTCTCTAGCCTTGTCTACAAGGCTTGCTGCCACCAAATGCGCCTTGGTTCAGGCATGTTCAAAAACCTTTTTCCTGAGGGCTCTTTGTTGTTGTTTTTTTTGTTTTTTTACGTCTGATGCATAGGATGTTAATTTCCTGTACATTCCACATACTCTTTTGCTAGTTTTATCCCTCCAGTCGTTTCTAGACCCAATCTCACTACCTTTTTGCATGTTGTACAGCCCAACTGAATTCTGCATGACAAATCAGGAATTATACGTTTGCTGTTCTTGAACTGATGAAAATTATAGGCCTCTCTCATCTTTTTAAGTGGGAGAACTTGCACAATTGGTGGCTGACTAAATACTTTTTTCCCCCACTGTATGTGCTTGTTAGCCAGTACACCAACCAACTGCCTCGTTCCCCTCCACCGCCACATGGGCTGGGACCCAAGTATATATTTTCTGTATACTCATCTGTCTAATCCTGCCATGGATTTGTAGTACCTCATAAAGCAGGTCTTGTCTGCTACGTGAGCTAAAGGACTGAAGATAACAAACTATAGTTTTGGCAAGTCGGTTAGGAAGTTTACATACACTTAGTTTGGAGTCATTAAAGCTAGTTTTTCAACCACTCCACAAATGTCTTGTTAACAAACTATAGTTTTGGCAAGTCGGTTAGGACATCTACTTCGTGCATGACACAAGTAATTTTTCCAACAATTGTTTACAGACAGATTATGACACGGGGTGGCAGCATCATGCTGTGGGGGTGCTTTGCTGCAGGAGGGACTGGTGCACTTCACAAAATAGATGGCATCATGAGGAAGGAAAATTATGTGGATATATTGAAGCAACATCTCAAGACGTCAGTCAGGAAGTTAAAGCTTGGTCGCAAATGGGTCTTCCAAATGGACAATGACCCCAAGCATACTTCCAAAGTTGTGGCAAAATGGCTTAAGGACAACAAAGTCAAGGTATTGGAGTGGCCATCACAAAGCCCTGACCTCAATCCTATACAACATTTGTGGGCAGAACTGAAAAAGTGTGTGCGAGCAAGGAGGCCTACAAACCTGACTCAGTTACACCAGCTCTGTCAGGAGGAATGGGCCAAAATTCACCCAATTTATTGTGGGAAGCTTGTGGAAGGCTACCCAAAACGTTTTACCCAAATGAAACAATTTAAAGGCAATACTACCAAATACTAATTGACTGTATGTAAACTTCTGACCCACTGGGAATGTGATGAAAGGAATAAAAGCTGAAATAAATCATTCTCTCTACTATTATTCTGACATTTCACATTCTTAAAATAAAGTGATGATCCTACCTGACCTAAAACAGGGAATTTTTACTAGGATTAAATGTCAGGAATTGTGGAAAACTGAGTTTAAATGTATTTGGCTAAGGTGTATGTAAACTTCTGACTTCAACTGTACTTGTGCGGGGCTTACACAAGTCAGAATTTCTCATAGCCACATTTTCTAGACATCAATGTACAGCAACATTTTTAGATGACACTGCAGAACACCCGCCATATGCACACATACTCAGCTGTGGGTCTTACAAGACCCGAATTTCATATAATTTTCAACACATCAATGTAGCAGTAGAACAAATATCACAATACAGGAATATAACTTCTAATAAAATAAATCAATGTAGGCTACAGCAGAACACACATATGAGAATATATAGGCCTCCTGCCTATGTGATAATATTAAGCACATATTCAGATTACAAACTTGTTCTGTGCTGTGAAGGCAAAGGAAATAAATGTCCTACCTTTAGTTTTCAAAACCTCCCACAATGACTCTCCCCATGTCAAGTCCATTTAACTCCTGAGAGTCAACTTCTTGCTCCAAGCCATGAGCGGGCCTGTGGCTGTGATGTTTAGCCTCCTTCTAAGGCTCTTCCGAAGACTCCGGCTGTAGAGTCTATTTTTATTTTGAGTGTTAACCTGGGTGTCCTCTCTAGCCTTGTCTACAAGGCTTGCTGCCACCAAATGCGCCTTGGTTCAGGCATGTTCAAAACCTTTTTCCTGAGGGCTCTTTGTTGTTGTTTTTTTGTTTTTTTTACGTCTGATGCATAGGATGTTAATTTCCTGTACATTCCACATACTCTTTTGCTAGTTTTATCCCTCCAGTCGTTTCTAGACCCAATCTCACTACCTTTTTGCATGTTGTACAGCCCAACTGAATTCTGCATGACAAATCAGGAATTATACGTTTGCTGTTCTTGAACTGATGAAAATTATAGGCCTCTCTCATCTTTTTAAGTGGGAGAACTTGCACAATTGGTGGCTGACTAAATACTTTTTCCCCCACTGTATGTGCTTGTTAGCCAGTACACCAACCAACTGCCTCGTTCCCCTCCACCGCCACATGGGCTGGGACCCAAGTATATATTTTCTGTATACTCATCTGTCTAATCCTGCCATGGATTTGTAGTACCTCATAAAGCAGGTCTTGTCTGCTACGTGAGCTAAAGGACTGAAGATAACAAACTATAGTTTTGGCAAGTCGGTTAGGAAGTTTACATACACTTAGTTTGGAGTCATTAAAGCTAGTTTTTCAACCACTCCACAAATGTCTTGTTAACAAACTATAGTTTTGGCAAGTCGGTTAGGACATCTACTTCGTGCATGACACAAGTAATTTTTCCAACAATTGTTTACAGACAGATTATGACACACGGGGTGGCAGCATCATGCTGTGGGGGTGCTTTGCTGCAGGAGGGACTGGTGCACTTCACAAAATAGATGGCATCATGAGGAAGGAAAATTATGTGGATATATTGAAGCAACATCTCAAGACGTCAGTCAGGAAGTTAAAGCTTGGTCGCAAATGGGTCTTCCAAATGGACAATGACCCCAAGCATACTTCCAAAGTTGTGGCAAAATGGCTTAAGGACAACAAAGTCAAGGTATTGGAGTGGCCATCACAAAGCCCTGACCTCAATCCTATACAACATTTGTGGGCAGAACTGAAAAAGTGTGTGCGAGCAAGGAGGCCTACAAACCTGACTCAGTTACACCAGCTCTGTCAGGAGGAATGGGCCAAAATTCACCCAATTTATTGTGGGAAGCTTGTGGAAGGCTACCCAAAACGTTTTACCCAAATGAAACAATTTAAAGGCAATACTACCAAATACTAATTGACTGTATGTAAACTTCTGACCCACTGGGAATGTGATGAAAGGAATAAAAGCTTAAATAAATCATTCTCTCTACTATTATTCTGACATTTCACATTCTTAAAATAAAGTGATGATCCTACCTGACCTAAAACAGGGAATTTTTACTAGGATTAAATGTCAGGAATTGTGGAAAACTGAGTTTAAATGTATTTGGCTAAGGTGTATGTAAACTTCCGACTTCAACTGTACTTGTGCGGGGCTTACACAAGTCAGAATTTCTCATAGCCACATTTTCTAGACATCAATGTACAGCAACATTTTTAGATGACACTGCAGAACACCCGCCATATGCACACATACTCAGCTGTGGGTCTTACAAGACCCGAATTTCATATAATTTTCAACACATCAATGTAGCAGTAGAACAAATATCACAATACAGGAATATAACTTCTAATAAAATAAATCAATGTAGGCTACAGCAGAACACACATATGAGAATATATAGGCCTCCTGCCTATGTGATAATATTAAGCACATATTCAGATTACAAACTTGTTCTGTGCTGTGAAGGCAAAGGAAATAAATGTCCTACCTTTAGTTTTCAAAACCTCCCACAATGACTCTCCCCATGTCAAGTCCATTTAACTCCTGAGAGTCAACTTCTTGCTCCAAGCCATGAGCGGGCCTGTGGCTGTGATGTTTAGCCTCCTTCTAAGGCTCTTCCGAAGACTCCGGCTGTAGAGTCTATTTTTATTTTGAGTGTTAACCTGGGTGTCCTCTCTAGCCTTGTCTACAAGGCTTGCTGCCACCAAATGCGCCTTGGTTCAGGCATGTTCAAAAACCTTTTTCCTGAGGGCTCTTTGTTGTTCTTTTTTTTGTTTTTTTTACGTCTGATGCATAGGATGTTAATTTCCTGTACATTCCACATACTCTTTTGCTAGTTTTATCCCTCCAGTCGTTTCTAGACCCAATCTCACTACCTTTTTGCATGTTGTACAGCCCAACTGAATTCTGCATGACAAATCAGGAATTATACGTTTGCTGTTCTTGAACTGATGAAAATTATAGGCCTCTCTCATCTTTTTAAGTGGGAGAACTTGCACAATTGGTGGCTGACTAAATACTTTTTTCCCCCACTGTATGTGCTTGTTAGCCAGTACACCAACCAACTGCCTCGTTCCCCTCCACCGCCACATGGGCTGGGACCCAAGTATATATTTTCTGTATACTCATCTGTCTAATCCTGCCATGGATTTGTAGTACCTCATAAAGCAGGTCTTGTCTGCTACGTGAGCTAAAGGACTGAAGATAACAAACTATAGTTTTGGCAAGTCGGTTAGGAAGTTTACATACACTTAGTTTGGAGTCATTAAAGCTAGTTTTTCAACCACTCCACAAATGTCTTGTTAACAAACTATAGTTTTGGCAAGTCGGTTAGGACATCTACTTCGTGCATGACACAAGTAATTTTTCCAACAATTGTTTACAGACAGATTATGACACACGGGGTGGCAGCATCATGCTGTGGGGGTGCTTTGCTGCAGGAGGGACTGGTGCACTTCACAAAATAGATGGCATCATGAGGAAGGAAAATTATGTGGATATATTGAAGCAACATCTCAAGACGTCAGTCAGGAAGTTAAAGCTTGGTCGCAAATGGGTCTTCCAAATGGACAATGACCCCAAGCATACTTCCAAAGTTGTGGCAAAATGGCTTAAGGACAACAAAGTCAAGGTATTGGAGTGGCCATCACAAAGCCCTGACCTCAACCCTATACAACATTTGTGGGCAGAACTGAAAAAGTGTGTGCGAGCAAGGAGGCCTACAAACCTGACTCAGTTACACCAGCTCTGTCAGGAGGAATGGGCCAAAATTCACCCAACTTATTGTGGGAAGCTTGTGGAAGGCTACCCAAAACGTTTTACCCAAATGAAACAATTTAAAGGCAATACTACCAAATACTAATTGAGTGTATGTAAACTTCTGACCCACTGGGAATGTGATGAAAGGAATAAAAGCTGAAATAAATCATTCTCTCTACTATTATTCTGACATTTCACATTCTTAAAATAAAGTGATGATCCTACCTGACCTAAGACAGGGAATTTTTACTAGGATTAAATGTCAGGAATTGTGGAAAACTGAGTTTAAATGTATTTGGCTAAGGTGTATGTAAACTTCCGACTTCAACTGTACTTGTGCGGGGCTTACACAAGTCAGAATTTCTCATAGCCACATTTTCTAGACATCAATGTACAGCAACATTTTTAGATGACACTGCAGAACACCCGCCATATGCACACATACTCAGCTGTGGGTCTTACAAGACCCGAATTTCATATAATTTTCAACACATCAATGTAGCAGTAGAACAAATATCACAATACAGGAATATAACTTCTAATAAAATAAATCAATGTAGGCTACAGCAGAACACACATATGAGAATATATAGGCCTCCTGCCTATGTGATAATATTAAGCACATATTCAGATTACAAACTTGTTCTGTGCTGTGAAGGCAAAGGAAATAAATGTCCTACCTTTAGTTTTCAAAACCTCCCACAATGACTCTCCCCATGTCAAGTCCATTTAACTCCTGAGAGTCAACTTCTTGCTCCAAGCCATGAGCGGGCCTGTGGCTGTGATGTTTAGCCTCCTTCTAAGGCTCTTCCGAAGACTCCGGCTGTAGAGTCTATTTTTATTTTGAGTGTTAACCTGGGTGTCCTCTCTAGCCTTGTCTACAAGGCTTGCTGCCACCAAATGCGCCTTGGTTCAGGCATGTTCAAAAACCTTTTTCCTGAGGGCTCTTTGTTGTTGTTTTTTTTTGTTTTTTTACGTCTGATGCATAGGATGTTAATTTCCTGTACATTCCACATACTCTTTTGCTAGTTTTATCCCTCCAGTCGTTTCTAGACCCAATCTCACTACCTTTTTGCATGTTATACAGCCCAACTGAATTCTGCATGACAAATCAGGAATTATACGTTTGCTGTTCTTGAACTGCAAATTGCACCTGGTCCGAGCACTTCGTCGGTGGATGCACTGCCCTCCCGCAGTTCCCCTACTCCCTCTCAGGCTGAGTCTGACTCGCTAGTAGGCCTACTAGCTAGTTGAGGTGCCGGTGGTGATGCTGAACTGGCCGGATTAGCATCACCATCAGGAACAGTTTGCCCCTAACCCTCTCCTCCTGCACTGACAGTTCTCTGTGTCACGTTCGTCGAACAGAGATGAGGACCAAGGCGCAGCGTTGCAGGCAAACATACTCTTTATTAGAGACACGATCAAAAACAACAAAACGAAAACGTGACAGTTCACGGTCTAACACAACAGACTCGAAACAAGATCCCACAAACTCTGTGGGGAAACAGGCTGCTAAAGTATGGTTCTCAATCAGAGACAACAAGCAACAGCTGAATCACGTTGCCTCTGATTGAGAACCACACTGGCCAACATAGAACCACAATACCAGAATGTGAAACCTAGAACAACACACATAGACTTTACACACCCTGGCTCAACATATTAGAGTCCCCAGAGCCAGGGCGTGACACTCTGGCTCGTTCTGGGATCAATTCACCATGTTTCTCTGGATTTTTGGACTTGAAAAATGTCAAACTCGATTGCCTTTTCTTTTTAAATGTTTTATTTGGCTTTCCCACGAATCAAATTCAGTAGGGATACGACTAGACAAGGCTACGTGACGTGATTACCACTACCAAGACCTGTGTCAAGATCAGTTACTTATACCATTGGCCCTCCCCATAACCTCTATGTACAAATAAGAGAGCAGGTCTGGAATCAGTGTGGCAGGATAGTATGATTACATAGAAGGATCGCCACGCTTTACATGATGGGTCTTTCTGGGGGGTGGGAGAAATAACGAGGAGGCAACTTGATTTAATGCTGATCGCTTTTATTAGAACGTCTACAGTGCTAACAGTGAAATAATTAATAAATCATGCCGCTAGAGGTACCGGATGTGGGCAAATAGGTGCTTGAACATACAAAGTCAAATCTGAGATGTGACAGGATCCGGCTCAAATTAAGCACTGGATAGCTTTTTTAACCTTGAGCCGCTCAGCTGGACGTAGGGAGTAGCCATTTAGTGGACGTAGCCATTTAGTTAAGAGCAACTTCCTCATCAATTTAAAAACAATAGCTTGATTGGTGCAATGCCACTGTTGTGTGTGTCATGTGAAACCCATTTAAGGGGGGTTACATAATTAACAGGAGCGCAGTGACATCAACAAAGCCAGACACAACGCATTAAAAAGATGGATTGGGGGTTGACTAGCGTCCTGTCAAGGGGGTGTACTTTTACATCAAGCTGGCACACACTAAAGAAACAGGAGATATGCTCCTGCCCTATGAGCCGTTCTGGGTCGGACAATGCTACAATATTTGCGTATGGTATGTTCCGGGCTTAACAATTATTTCAGAACCACATGAAGTTTGTTCATAGCTAAAAATAGACCTCACCCCACCACAGTATTTATGTCATTGTACTTGTTAGAAATTGCGTAATTCAAATCTGGTATTGGAATAAGAATCAAGAGATCTTCAATCCAAGCTTAATTTATTATATGCAAAATGTATGTATGATAAGTATGAAGGTTCGTATATACGGGTCCACTGAAATACCACGCAGGGCACTCAGAGAACTGAACCATTGTTTACAGGTACTTTCTCAAATACTCTGACAGAGAGTTCCCACCTCTTCTGTTGGCCAATCAGAGTAAAGGACTGAGTGTGGTTTAGACTTTACTCAGCCAATCCGTTGGCGCACGGGTTAGTCCCACCCCTTGGCGCTCCACCCCTTGGCGCTCCACCGTTCCCAGGCATAAATTGCTATCATAATAACCTGTGGAGTCAGCACCCAAAAGACACCCCTCCAATCTGTACTCCATGTACCCACGTTCAAGGACGGTTTCACAGACAACAAAGAGAGAGTGTTCGTATCTGTAAGAAATACAAGTCTTATCTGTCCTACCCCTAACGTTCCTTACATGAATCACAGCCTGTTATGTGAAACAATTTATATCAGTATAGTACAAACCTATGCTCCTCATTAATGCATTCCTTCTAAGTTATTCATCACATACAGATCCAATTATGAGAAAAATAGAACCCAACAATCCCCCTTTTGACACCCTCTAGGGTGTCACTCATTAAAATACAATACAAACAAAAATAAACACTTTTATTAATAGACAATTTGATAATAAAAGGCCTTCAGTCCTTCCATCTACACCCAACTTGCAAACGGTTGGCTACCAGTCACCCAGGAACTTCAAACCTTCACATAAGGAAAGACAAACATCCACAATGGTTAGCTTGATTAATAAAGCATAAAACACAAACAGGGAAGTACATTTTTGCCCCCTTTAGACACCCTCTAGAGTGTCACTCCACCAAGCCTGGTAGGTCATATCCTTAATTCCTTAGGTCGGAGTCCGGGATTGGGCCGTATCTCACCATCTGTTTGGAAACCACCTTCTCCATCTCCTTTTCTCACCAACCCTCAGACACAGGGAATAAGACAACATCCACAAAGAACAAGTATACCCATAGAAGCTATAACTTCACCCAGAATAGTTACAATAATAGTTTTCCATTTACCAAATATGTTATCAAACCAACCGTTTATGGAGCTATCAATACCAGAGTTCTCAACCAGTTCGTTCACCAGCGTGGTGAGTCCCTCAAGCGCTTTGGTCACGGACCCGTCCGGTGCTGTGTTGTTTGGGGATGAAAGTACAGCACATAGATCCAAACAGAACACAAACCCCGTCCCGCTCAGCCAAAAGCATATCTAAAGCTATTCTATTCTGCCATGTCATTAAGCTAGTTGGTGCTGTCTGCTCAGCCAATCCCTTTATTGCATCACGAGTGTGGTTTATACATATTTTGCTGGTTATATTAAATATAATTTATCCAATCTACATTTTTATTAATTGTTGACCACCAGAAAATACTTGATTCAAACCCAGCTGCGATCTGATTCCTAGCTTTGAATTGTTCTGGAACCCCTCGAGGTACTCCTATCCCATCAATATATATATCCTTTCATCAAAGGATCCTGGGAGGAGGTCCTACTTTCTACGTGACAACTCACCAGTCTCTGACACGTTTGATTGTTTACATATGTAGGTGAGTTCACAATCAGTTATCACCACACAACCATCAGATGTCAGCACGGGCCTGGTTTTGGTTCCTAAAATCCTCTGGCTGCAACAAAGAGGAGAGATTAGTCATGGTCTCTTTTAGTTGTGATATTCTCTGTGTGGGAGCAGGTGCTAATATGCCCTACTCTGTATCCTATCTTACTAGTCCTAAAAAACAATTAGAATCCCCTGAGACTTCAAACGTAGGCAACCTAGGTTGGAATGACTTTGGGGGTCTACAGATAGTTCAAGTTACTACAAGACTCTTTCATCACATTCCCAGGTGGCTTGCATGGAGGATAAACCTGACAGAGAGTTAAAGCCTGTCAAGGGGAACGGAGTAGTTGTCAACCTTGGTTTGGCTGTCCTACAGGCATAACAGTCCTCTTTAGACCGTATACTGAATCCATTCCAACCACAGGTTAAAATCTATTTACTCCGTCTCCATCTGTACTACTTCCTTCAGGTCTATAGTTTGCACTGTCTCACTACCTCCCTCAGAGAGGTTTACTCTATAGGGTGCCCCAGTTGAAGAAGATATCTTACTTGTCAGGTCTGTAATCTGTTTTAGCATAATTCAGACTTTCAGACAGTACCTACCCTTATATGAGCCGCACTGCCATTTCTGATAATTCCCTACTTTCACAATACTACACCTGTCCCTAAACTGTGTATGGAGATTGACATATCCCCCCCGCTTGGTATAAGCAACTACATAGTCCCAGGATGTACATGGTGACATACATATGGCGATGTCCTTCCCTAAAGTCCCTAGTATTTCCCCTTTCCCTACGTCTAGCTGTCTCCTATGCCTTTTCAAATTGTGTTAGGTTAACTACCACTTCTGGCTGAAACAGGAGGGTCCGTGTGTGTTAGGAATATGGCCCCCACAATCAGACAGCTACCTACCGTCGGGAGACCTGTGAATCCCCACCCTCGCCCTGAGAACATGTCAGACGCCAGAGGCCAACCCATTGCTTTACCTTCTATCGAACTCACACAGGGATGATCAGACAGGGTAAGGGAATCTTCGTTAAGGAGCCAACCCCCGAGCCCTAGTGGTGATCGGTTCTTTCTCCTAACTCTGTGTTTGTTCGTCAGGTGTAGCTGGGTTTACCTTTTTGCAGTGAGTGACATGCACCCAGATGGATCTCTCAGCTATTCTGCTGGCAAAGGCAGTACTTGGTAGGGCCCTTCCTGCCAGGCCTGCTTCAGTCTCCTGGTTAGATAGAGTGGGTCACCTTCTCCTTTAGTTCACCTGTGGGGCACAAAACCTCTGACATACAGGTGTGGTTAATACATTATCATCACACATGCATGTTCAGCTCTCAATTTCTAATCCTTTTTATTTTTTTTGTATTTTGTCCTCTCCTTCGTATACATTTATTATTTAATCCAACCATCCCCCTTTTTGACACATGATTTGGCCATGTGTCAATATTACCACCTACCTAAACAATCACTTTAGTTAATATTGGTAATTCATTATCCAATTGCCATTCCTCCACTCTCTCTTCTGTTATTTTATGGTTCAAATCAAATATATTATTACCAAATTATAATCTTCTTCACAATTTTCACAGTACTATAAATTACCCTCAACTTAGTAAAATAAACTATCTTAAAGTCCTCCTCTCATGCCTTTAGAATTTACTAGTGTGGATGATTAATTATCACCAGAAGGTTAAAACAGAATTCAGAGGCAATTGAAATTATTGAATGAACTGTTGCATCCCATAGTATACCCAACAATACAGATATCCCCAGTCTTAACCCATCAATAATTGTTTGTATCAATCTAATTCCTCATAACTAATCCATAAAACCACTCAAAATTCCTCGAGTATACAATGATTATTTAATTGATTACCCTAACTCTGCTACATGTGATCTCATCTCAAATGATCCATTAAAAATTATTTGTTCAACCCCCTAGGAAAATCAGTCCCCCCTGTAAATGTCATATTTGAGTTTTTAGCCAATACAATCACGGTTACATCAAATGTTCCCTCATTTAATGGTATTTTCTTCCTAATATAACTTCCCTAAATATCATCCCCTGCCTTTACTCTACTGTCCTTCTATCATTACTGGATCAATGATAATAACTGTAATAACTATCAATAATAATTGTAATAACTATTTCACATTAAATTGTGTCTTTTTTCTGATAATGTTATAATTGTAGCCTATTCCATCACTTTAGTTTAAAATATAAGTTTGTTTTATGTAACAATTCCAGAACCCACCACAGGCTGGCGCTATTCCCCCATCACAACAGCCAATGTCACTTCCATCCACGTAACCAAAATACATTATCGTTCTAAATTGTACCAAAAATTTATATTTTCCCGCTAACCCATTTCAGTTCGCTATTCAATTTATTTAACTGTTCTCTCTGATTATGCCCTAATTAATAAAACAAATACTTGCTATCGTTGATAAGCACACATTTAATATTGTTCCTACCATCTGAACTGTACTGTCTCTCACCCTCCCCTTGCTCCTTCGGGGAAAGCGCATGGTAACCTTATAACATATTTTCATAGACCTTTCTAGAATACTTCTATTTAAGCTATCTAATTCAACCTTTCACATTTCTCAATCCACATAGTAATCTAGGTATATAGCCCCACTGCGAAAGCTTTACTCACTGTCCCTACCTGTTTTCGAACCAGGAACCCTTTACATACATCGCCAGGCACTCCACACCATCTACGATTCTCTCAAAGTAAATACTTTCACGTCGCACAATCAGCTGCGTCATCACCCCCGTCTAGCCAGCCCTTCCGTCTCAAACACCCTAGTAGCAAAAATAAAACACACTCTCTAACAGCGTTCTGCATTTACCTCTATCATCGGGTTTAAGAACTAACGTAACAACATTAACCATTCTCTATTGCTGTAGTAACGTCTTGTTTGGTTCAGTTTATTTATTACGGGGTGTCCATAATACTATAATAATACATAATCGAATTCCCCTCATGCATACAGATTTCACCTTATGCCATTGAAATGCCAAATAAACCATAATAGTTCAATGGAGCCCCCTATTGGCTCTCCCCTACCTATACATTACTTCCATAACCACATTAGTCATGGTCCGATTAGCCATTAAACCTTATCACATGATCAAACAATGCCACAACCTTAAACTCATATGGGGCGGCAGGCAGCTTAGTGATCAATAGTGCCGCGCCAACAACCGAGAGGTCGCCGGTTCCAATCCCCGAGCCGACCAGGCGAAAAATCTGCCGATGTGCCCTCGAGCAAGGCACTCAACCCCAATCGCTTCTGCAAGTCGCTCTGGACAAGAGCGTCTGCCAAATCACCAAAAATGCAAATGTAAATATTGTCTACTTTCTCACCCATCTCATCCCTCGTCAGAAACCCACATGCACCTCTCAAATAATCACCCCGTGGTGTTCCCAGCCAACTCCCAGTCTGTCCTGGCTCCAAAAGCCACACTTTCGCTCTCTCCAGGCCCTCCCCTCGCAACTCTCTCTCCAGTGTTCAGTGGGAATAGGCTCTTTTGAAGAGCTGTTTTTCGTTTTAGTGTTCCTAATATTCTGCCGTTATCTAAAGTACTTTAGTCTATTTATTTAAATCAAATCATTCCCACCTAATTAGTTAAAGTTGGTGCATATTTATATTTCAACGATAAACCGAATTATTTCAGTCTAATTGTTTAACCAGTATTTTGCAGGGTCAAACATCAAACGCCACAGTTCAATCATATCAGCTCAAACGTTTCAGTTCAGTCACACTAGTCATTTATCACTTTAGCTTTATGTTCCCAATTGTTATTAACGGGTTATATGGTTTAAGCAACCACAAACCCAACAGTTATTCCCAAATTATACAGTTTGGACAGCCACAGACGTTTTAATTCCCAATTAGTTTTCTATCAAGGTATACAGGTTTATCATTCACACTCTCATGCATACGATAACACTCGCACTGTCTAACTTTTAAAGTACCTCCTATGAGTCTCTCAGTCATAGCGTCGCACTGTCTAATCTATTTTAAAGTACCTCCTATGAGCCTCAGTCATAGCGTCGCACTGTCTAATCTATTTTAAAGTACCTCCTATGAGCCTCAGTCATAGCGTCGTACTGTCTAATCTATTTTAAAGTACCTCCTATGAGCCTTAGTCATAGCTCGCACTCCCATGGGTTTAACCATCACAATTATCAAACATTTGCATAGTATATTATGAAATCGAAGTAGTATACTGTAATTGTTATTTATAGTACAATAGGGTTCACTTACATCAAACAGGTGTTTCACAAAATTAATTTGGATAAAGCCAATATGCAGAACTTTAGTTATTTAACAATGGGTGTCTGCTTACCTGTGTTTTTAGAAGCCCGGGCACTTTGTGAAACACACAGTTCGAAGACAGTGATGTCCAATAGGCTGGATGGATCCCAGCGAAGGTCCGCTACCAGATCACAGTCGGAGGTCACCAATTGTTAGAAATTGCGTAATTCAAATCTGGTATTGGAATAAGAATCAAGAGATCTTCAATCCAAGCTTAATTTATTATATGCAAAATGTATGTATGATAAGTATGAAGGTTCGTATATACGGGTCCACTGAAATACCACGCAGGGCACTCAGAGAACTGAACCATTGTTTACAGGTACTTTCTCAAATACTCTGACAGAGAGTTCCCACCTATTCTGTTGGCCAATCAGAGTAAAGGACTGAGTGTGGTTTAGACTTTACTCAGCCAATCCGTTGGCGCACGGGTTAGTCCCACCCCTTGGCGCTCCACCCCTTGGCGCTCCACCGTTCCCAGGCATAAGTTGCTATCATAATAACCTGTGGAGTCAGCACCCAAAAGACACCCCTCCAATCTGTACTCCATGTACCCACGTTCAAGGACGGTTTCACAGACAACAAAGAGAGAGTGTTCGTATCTGTAAGAAATACAAGTCTTATCTGTCCTACCCCTAACGTTCCTTACATGAATCACAGCCTGTTATGTGAAACAATTTATATCAGTATAGTACAAACCTATGCTCCTCATTAATGCATTCCTTCTAAGTTATTCATCACATACAGATCCAATTATGAGAAAAATAGAACCCAACATACTCCATAGGTACCATCTTGTCCTGCAAGAAACCAACGAGGAGCGGCGGACTGTGGTTAACAACCTTGCCAGTGTGTTCACCACGGCTGCCAACCACCTGTCCATTGTGGAGGTCAGTCTCCATATTGCCTCTAACCTGTCGTTCACAAAGCAACAGGTCTCGTGCACATCTCGCCTTTATTTATGAATGTATTTTGTCCATTGCCATGATATTCCCTTTTACAATAACAACTTGATTTGACAATGACTGTCTGAGCCTGAATTTCACATTTTGATCATTTCCAGAAATTCTTGGAGGATCAACACAAGCGAGTAGACAGGGTGTACACGGAAGCCTTCCGGGAGGATGAGGTGGACATTCAGAAGTTGAAGGACATGATGGAGAGCTTCATCACTAAAGCAAACAGCTTGTAGTGCCGCGCGTTACTATAAAAGCTGCCACGAGCTCTCTAACTCTTTACTTGGTTATTCAATTAATTCCATTGGAACAATCCCAGCGGGCAAAACTTGGTTTAATGACGTTGTTACAACAGAAACTAGTTGAAATGATGTTGTGACAACCAGAAACTAGTTGTAATGACGTTGTGACAACCATAAACTAGTTGTAATGACGTTGTGACAACAGAAAGTAGTTCAAATGACGTTGTGACAACCAGAAACTAGTTGGAATGATGCCATTGACATTTTTTCAACCAATTTTGCCTGTTGGAATGAGTGCAGCTTTTCTTCTCTTCTAAGTGACGTCTTTACTGACCACAGTGAGCATAACATCAGTTCCAAACGGCCGCGCCATCTTCTGCGGTTTCCCTGGTCACTGCTCTAAAGCATTGGGAACTTGTGAGACCAGATGGGCATGCAGACTGTATTGGGTGCTGGTAGAAATCATGTGTCAATATGAGTTTTACTTTGTTCAAGTACCCTTGGGTTAGGTAATGGACGAACTGTTGTTAAACCCCTTTTTGTAAAGTATTTTATTGTTGTGTTTCTCATCTGTTGAGCACTAGAGGGCAGTGTAAGGCTATATTTACAGTACAGCAGTTTCTGGTCAGCTGAAATATTTATGGTTATTTGTTTTTCACTGCAGTTTGTGAGGCTTTAAATAAAGTTATGTAGCCCCAATATTGCTATATTTGTTTGTTTTTGCCAGTCATGCTTATTCAGATATAGACACATGTTACCCACTCATACCAACCATAGTGTCTGTAGTCCATGCACTACACGGTGTGAACTACGGCCTAAATCGTTTATTTTGTTGCACTTGATTTGTACATACATTTACTTCTTCCTTTTAGACTCACACATACTCAGTCACAGACATACTCTAGGCTACACCACAGAAATAACTAGAACATTAGTATTATTTTGGGTCTCTATGGCCTACACTTGAGGTGTATTCACTAGAAACCAAGCAGTTTTTTGTTGCAAAACGTTTTGCTATGGTTTGCTACGGTGTGCACTAATGAATACAACCCTGGTCTCTGATACCTTTGCATGTGGTAATTTCTTTGTTGTCTGCAGACATCTCAAGAAGACCACGCCGCTGATGATGAGTCAATGCTGTTAAGCCCCCCTTACCCCGGTTAGCTATGCCTCTGAGTTGATTTTGTTAATATGTTCTTAACTCTATTTCTTGAACTGCATTGTTAGTTAAGGGTTTGTAGGTAAGCATTTCACGGTAAGGTCTACACCTGTTGTACTCGGCGCATGAGACAAATAACATTTGATTTGATTTGAGCAGCGCACTCTTAAAAATAAAACAAATGCTCCGGTGTGTTAGAAATACCAGAGCCTATTTCTGGTCCCAGTCCGTCCCTGGCTGTAGTCTTCATTAAGCTACAGCACACAAGGACCTAACTCCACTTAACTATGGATTCTAGTTGGTTGTAGTAAATTCAGATTCCATTTTTTGTGGCACTAATATCACTCCATAACCAACTTTATGCTTGAGAATTACTGATACGTATTTGATTAAAGACTGTCCTGTGTGCACCATCCTTTACCGCTCTGCAGTGGTGTGAAGTACTTAAGTAAAAATACTTTCAAGTACTACTTAAGTCGTTTTTTGGGGTATGTGTACTTTACTTTACTTATATTTTTGACAACTTTTACTTCATTCTTGAAGAAAATAATGTACTTCTTACTACATACATTTTCCCTGACAACCAAAAGTAGTCGATACATTGCTACATTTACTTATGATACTTAAGTATATTTAAAACCAATTACTTTCACTCAAGTAGTATTTTACTGGGTGACTTTTACTTGAGTCATTTTCTATTAAGATATCTTTACTTTTACACAAGTATGAAATTTGGGTCGTTTTTCCACCACTGCCGCTCTGGTTAACGACGTGAAATAGCTACCTTCTTCGAATGTTAATATTACAGCTTATTTTGTCGTTAGTATAGGCCTGTCGTACTGAGCTTTATACTAAACAGTATTATCCAAGATATGATGTTTCTTGTGGAAAAAGTGTGGAAAAAGTCAAGGGGTCTATATACTTTCCGAATGCACTGTATACGGTGTATATACAGCGCATTCAGAAAGTATTCAGACCCCTTGACTTTAACCACATTTTGTTACGTTACAGATGTATTCTAAAATTGATTAAATTGTCGTCCCCCCCCCCCCCCCCCATCAATCTACACACAATACCCCATAATGACAAAGCAAAAACTGTTTTTTAAGAAATGTTTGCAATTTTATAAAAAATAAGAAACAGAAATATCACATTTACATAAGTATTCAGCCTTTACTCAGTACTTACAGCCTCGAGTCTTCTTGGGTATGACGCTACAAGCTTGGCACACCTGTATTTGGGGAGTTTCTCCCATTCTTCTCTGCAGATCCTTTCAAGCTCTGTCAGGTTGGATGGGGAGCGTCGCTGCACAGCTATTTTCAGGTCTCTCCAAAGATGTTCGATCGGGATCAAGTTCGAGCTCTGGCTGGGCCACTCAAGGACAATAAGAGACTTGTTCCGAAGCCACTGCTGCGTTGTCTTGGCTGTGTGCTTAGGGTCGTTGTCCTGTTGGAAGGTGAACCTTCGCCCCAGTCTGAGGTCCTGAGTGCTCTGGATCAGGTTTGTACTTTGCTCCGTTCATCTTTGACTCGATCCTGACTAGTCTCCCAGTCCCTGCCGCTGAAAAACATCCCCACAGCATGATGCTGCCACCACCATGCTTCACCGTAAAGATGAAGCAAGGTTTCCACCAGACGTAATGCTTGGCATTCAGGCCAAAGAGTTCAATCTTGGTTTCATCAGACCAGAGAATCTTGTTTCCCATGGTCTGAGAGTGTTTAGGTGCCTTTTGGCAAACTCCAAGTGGGCTGTCATGTGCTTTTTACTGAGGAGTGGCTTCCGTCTGGCCACTCTACCATAAAGGCCTGATTGATGGAGAGCTGCAGAGATGTTTGTCCTTCTGGAAGGTTCTCCCATCTCCACAGAGGAACTCCGGAGCTCTGTCAGAGTGACCATCGGGTTCTTGGTCACCTCCCTGACCAAGACCCTTCTCCCCCAATTGCTCAGTTTGGCCCGGCGACCAGCTCTAGGAAGAGTCTTGGTGGTTCCAAACTTCTTCCATTGAAGAATGATGGAGGCCACTGTGTTCTTGGGGACCTTCAATGCTGCAGAAATGTTTTGGTACCCTTCCCCAGATCTGTGCCTCAACACTATCCTGTCTTGGAGCTCTAAGGACAATTCCTTCATCCTCATGGCTTGATTTTTGCTCTTACATGCACTGTCAACTGTGGGACCTTATATAGACAGGTGTGTGCCTTTCCAAATCATGTCCAATCAATTGAATTTACCACATGTGGACTCCAATCAAGGTATAGAAACTTCTCAAGGATGATCAATGGAAACAGGATGCACCTGAGCTCAATTTCCAGTCTCATAGCAAAGGGTCTGAATACTTATGTAAGAAGGTATTTCTGTTTCTTATTTTAAATACATTTGCAAACAATTCTAAAAGCCTGTTTTCACTTTGTCATTATGGGGTATTGTGTGCAGATTGATGAGGAAAAAAATGGATTTAATCCTTTTGAGAATAAGGCTGTAACGTAACTACACATCCCATGACTTTATTCTTTATTCTTATCACCCTAGACTCTTTCCTTTTCTTGCTGAAGTACAGTAAGCAAGAAGTACATTCTGAGATTTCTCTGCTATGAGCAATCTGTTAAAGTCTATTTGGAGATACTCCTAAGTGCCTTTTAAATACATGGCTGTTCATTACTACACCTAGAATCATACTCATGTGAATAATGTCAAGACATGGAACTTCAATGTTGGGACCTTTTGACATTTCCTTTAAAATAACTTATTCTGAAGCTATTTGAAAGCTTGACGGGTGAAACTGTAAACAGCACCTAGAGAACTACTTAGGCAGACGTAATGAGGAGAGATGAAGTGAGTATGAGTGGAGCCGTCCCGTGATGGATAACTCCCTTCACTATGGCTGCAGTCCAGCTCCTCCGAGAGGGGGGGCTCCTCTGAGATGGGGGGGCTCCTCTGAGAGGGGGGTGGGCCCCAAGGCATGTGCTAATGTGTTAATAGCGGTGAAAACATTCTTCCAACAAGCCCACAATTTAATTCTGCTTCTCTTGCTTTGTAACCTAGTATTCCCTAAGGTCACTTTATTTGGATAGTCCATCTGGAAATGCTCTACAGATAATTTGTTGATAGTATGACCATCTGTTGATAAGCAACTGCTTGCTAAGGGTTAAGGTAAGGGTTAGAATAAGGGTTAAGGTTAAGGTAAGGGTTAAGTTTACGGTTAGGTTAAGGGTTAGGGTTAGTAGATTGTTTTTTGAAATGTTACTGGTAGTCTGTAGATGGTCTGTAGAGCGTTACCGTCCCTAATCACAAGCCTTTTCTAGCTGTATAGGACTGTAGATTTCCAGACTAAATCTGTCCTCATACCCTAATACTGGATGTAAGAGATTTAGTTTATGTCCGTTGTGAGTGAAAAAACAAATCACTTGAAGAATACTTCCACAATTGGCCCAGCGTCGTCCGGGTTTGGCCGTTGTAGGCCGTCATTGCAAATAAGAATTTGATCTTAACTGACTTGCCTAGTTAAATAAAGGTAAAAAAGTGTTCTCACTATATGGTCTGTCTGTCTGTGATCGTATAGAAGTTGTCAGGGCAGATGTTAAGTGTACTGTGAGGACACCGTAGGTGTGTAAGACTTCTTCCCAGTCACCCGCTAAGTTGTTTAAGGCATGTAAAAGGTCACGGGTCAGATTGGATTCAGCGGCCCCTGCCCTGTTGCCCCATTCAGTAAAATATCGGTAAAGGCTTCACTCACATTACAGTAACCTATTGCATTTAAAACAGACAGTGCCACTATGCCTAGTTTGCCTCTATTTGACACTGGTACAATAGCTCTTCAATCCCCCCCTAAAAAGACCTCACACAGATCCACCTGGAAGACCCCCGCTATGGTTGAGTTAGAGGTGAAAGAGAAAACACCTTCTCACTGAACCCTCTCGGGGCTGCCAACAGCACAGCACTCTCACTGCATGATGCATTAGCCTCGACCTCTCTTCCCTGGGTCATTAGAGCCAAAGACATGGCACATTAACTATTAATATGCTCTATGTTGCTGACCTCAACCAGGGAAGTCAATAGCACAGCTACGGTGAATGTGCTTCCATGTAGCTTTTTCTCCAGAGACACAGAGAGCAGCCAGGGATCTGTCCCTTCCTCTTAAGCACCGTGAACAAAGAGACACACACAGGGAGCTTCATGACGTCATCCATTTGCTATTTCGGCATGAGTTATCTGTGGTTTTCAACAGGTACTATGTCATGTTTATGACAGGCATCCCAGTATGTGTTAATGTTGTATGTTGTTAGGAGTAATGGTCTCCCCCCCTGTCTGTACCCCGACAGACAGAAGTGATGTGTTCTACAGATGGACAGGAAAACACTCTGAATTCTTCTTAACCTGCCTCTGTGCGGACACAACCCTGAGTGATTGTCGCTCTCTTTTATAACCCATTGTCAAAGGAACGTTTTGTCTTGCTGAAATTTGTCTTAGATTATGAACCGCTCGGACATTTTTATATCCATTTCAGTATCTATCTATACTTGTCTGATGAGTCACTCTGTTGTTTCACTATTTAGTTCAATTTGCGTGGTTAGGTGTCTTGTTCTTCTGAACTCTATGTCCAGATTGTTTGGAAACGCTCTCTCAAATGTCTGTGTGAATAGAAGCGTTAATTTTATGCCTGTCTTGAACATTGTTTCCTGCGTGTTGTAGACAGCGGTTCCCTTTATGTCTCAGTGAATGTGCGTGATTATGGTCTGAGCCTGACCCTGTCTGGAACAAAACAAGTGATGAATGACACCTCTGAATCCTGTGGAGTTTTCCATTCATTTTAATTACAAGTTGGTGTAAGGTCAGAGGAAGGGTGTCAGATCCGGAGATAACATTACAGCAGTTGTCGCTTGCTGACTAGATGTACGAATCAGACAAAGTTAAACTTGACCCCATCTTAAGTGTCTAATAGTGATATTTTGTCATTTGTATTCTGAACAACTGGGCCTCAGGGTTTATGCTGTACTGTGCTGCTGTAGATGAGACCCTATGAAAAAGGTATTTATTGATGTATCAATTATGGGTCATTCCATGTCAAATTAACACATGAAAGAGTTTTTGACACTCACCATCACCATGAGATGAAAATATAAATTTTGATCACAAAATAAAAACACGAAATAGTGGGATGCCATGGCTTGTTGATTTGACATGGAATGACTCCGTTGTCTGTTAGTCAGAGGCCACTGGCCATATTAGTGTATGTTGTCTGTTGGTTAAAGACCCATATTAGTGTATGTTGTCTGTTGGTTAAAGACCCGAATTAGTGTATGTTGTCTGTTGGTTAAAGACCCATATTAGTGTCTGTTGTCTGTTGGTTAAAGACCCATATTAGTGTATGTTGTCTGTTGGTTAATGACCCATATTGGTGTATGTTGTCTGTTGGTTAAAGACCCATATTAGTGTATGTTGTCTGTTGGTTAAAGACCCATATTAGTGTATGTTGTCTGTTGGTTAAAGACCCATATTAGTGTATGTTGTCTGTTGATTAAAGACCCATATTAGTGTATGTTGTCTGTTGGTTAATGACCCATATTGGTATGTGTTGTCTGTTGGTTAATGACCCATATTGGTGTATGTTGTCTGTTGGTTAAAGACCCATATTAGTGTATGTTGTCTGTTGGTTAAAGACCCAAATTGGTGTATGTTGTCTGTTGGTTAAAGACCCATATTAGTGTATGTTGTCTGTTGGTTAAAGACCCATATTGGTGTATGTTGTCTGTTGGTTAAAGACCCATATTAGTGTATGTTGTCTGTTGGTTAAAGACCCATATTAGTGTATGTTGTCTGTTGGTTAAAGACCCATATTAGTGTATGTTGTCTGTTGGTTAATGACCCATATTGGTGTATGTTGTCTGTTGGTTAATGACCCATATTGGTGTATGTTGTCTGTTGGTTAAAGACCCATATTAGTGTATGTTGTCTGTTGGTTAAATACCCAAATTGGTGTATGTTGTCTGTTGGTTAAAGACCCATATTCGTGTATGTTGTCTGTTGGTTAAAGACCCATATTGGTGTATGTTGTCTGTTGGTTAAAGACCCATATTGGTGTATGTTGTCTGTTGGTTAAAGACCCATATTGGTCTATGTTGTCTGTTGGTTAAAGACCCATATTAGTGTATGCTGTCTGTTGGTTAAAGACCCATATTGGTTTATTTTGTCTGTTGGTTAAAGACCCATATTAGTGTATGTTGTCTGTTGGTTAAAGACCCATATTAGTGTATGTTGTCTGTTGGTTAAAGACCCATATTAGTGTATGTTGTCTGTTGGTTAAAGACCCAAATTAGTGTATGTTGTCTGTTGGTTAAAGACCCATATTAGTGTATGTTGTCTGTTGGTTAAAGACCCAAATTGGTGTATGTTGTATGTTGGTTAAATACCCATATTAGTGTATGTTGTCTGTTAGTTAAAGACCCATATTAGTGTATGTTGTCTGTTGGTTAAAGACCCATATTAGTGTATGTTGTCTGTTGGTTAAAGACCCATATTAGTGTATGTTGTCTGTTGGTTAAAGACCCATATTAGTGTATGTTGTCTGTTGGTTAAAGACACAAATTGCTGTATGTTGTCTGTTGGTTAAAGACCCATATTAGTGTATGCTGTCTGTTGGTTAAAGACCCATATTGGTTTATTTTGTCTGTTGGTTAAAGTCCCATATTAGTGTATGTTGTCTGTTGGTTAAAGACCCATATTGGTGTATGTTGTCTGTTGGTTAAAGACCCATATTAGTGTATGTTGTCTGTTGGTTAAAGACCCATATTAGTGTATGTTGTCTGTTGGTTAAAGACCCATATTAGTGTATGTTGTCTGTTGGTTAAAGACCCAAATTGGTGTATGTTGTCTGTTGGTTAAAGACCCATATTAGTGTATGTTGTCTGTTGGTTAAAGACCCAAATTGGTGTATGTTGTATGTTGGTTAAAGACCCATATTAGTGTATGTTGTCTGTTAGTTAAAGACCCATATTAGTGTATGTTGTATGTTGGTTAAAGACCCATATTAGTGTATGTTGTCTGTTGGTTAAAGACCCATATTAGTGTATGTTGTCTGTTGGTTAAAGACACAAATTGCTGTATGTTGTCTGTTGGTTAAAGACCCATATTAGTGTATGTTGTCTGTTGGTTAAAGACCCATATTAGTGTATACTTTCTGTTGGTTAAAGACCCATATTAGTGTATGTTGTCTGTTGGTTAATGACCCATATTGGTGTATGTTGTATGTTGGTTAAAGACCCATATTAGTGTATGTTGTCTGTTGGTTAAATACCCATATTGGTGTATGTTGTCTGTTGGTTAAAGACCCATATTAGTGTATGTTGTCTGTTGGTTAAAGACCCATATTAGTGTATGTTGTCTGTTGGTTAAAGACCCAAATTGGTGTATGTTGTCTGTTGGTTAAAGACCCATATTAGTGTATGTTGTCTGTTGGTTAATGACCCATATTGGTGTATGTTGTCTGTTGGTTAAAGACCCATATTAGTGTATGTTGTCTGTTGGTTAATGACCCATATTGGTCTATGTTGTCTGTTGGTTAAAGACCCATATTAGTGTATGCTGTCTGTTGGTTAAAGACCCATATTGGTTTATTTTGTCTGTTGGTTAAAGTCCCATATTAGTGTATGTTGTCTGTTGGTTAAAGACCCATATTGGTGTATGGTGTCTGTTGGTTAAAGACCCATATTAGTGTATGTTGTCTGTTGGTTAAAGACCCATATTAGTGTATGTTGTCTGTTGGTTAAAGACCCATATTAGTGTATGTTGTCTGTTGGTTAAAGACCCAAATTGGTGTATGTTGTCTGTTGGTTAAAGACCCATATTAGTGTATACTGTCTGTTGGTTAAAGACCCATATTAGTGTATGTTGTCTGTTGGTTAATGACCCATATTGGTGTATGTTGTATGTTGGTTAAAGACCCATATTAGTTTATGTTGTCTGTTGGTTAAATACCCATATTGGTGTATGTTGTCTGTTGGTTAAAGACCCATATTAGTGTATGTTGTCTGTTGGTTAATGACCCATATTGGTGTATGTTGTCTGTTGGTTAAAGACCCATATTAGTGTATGTTGTCTGTTGGTTAATGACCCATATTGGTGTATGTTGTCTGTTGGTTAAAGACCCATATTAGTGTATGCTGTCTGTTGGTTAAAGACCCATATTGGTTTATTTTGTCTGTTGGTTAAAGTCCCATATTAGTGTATGTTGTCTGTTGGTTAAAGACCCATATTGGTGTATGTTGTCTGTTGGTTAAAGACCCATATTAGTGTATGTTGTCTGTTGGTTAAAGACCCATATTAGTGTATGTTGTCTGTTGGTTAAAGACCCATATTAGTGTATGTTGTCTGTTGGTTAAAGACCCAAATTGGTGTATGTTGTCTGTTGGTTAAAGACCCATATTAGTGTATACTGTCTGTTGGTTAAAGACCCATATTAGTGTATGTTGTCTGTTGGTTAATGACCCATATTGGTGTATGTTGTATGTTGGTTAAAGACCCATATTAGTTTATGTTGTCTGTTGGTTAAATACCCATATTGGTGTATGTTGTCTGTTGGTTAAAGACCCATATTAGTGTATGTTGTCTGTTGGTTAAAGACCCATATTAGGGTATGTTGTCTGTTGGTTAAAGACCCAAATTGGTGTATGTTGTCTGTTGGTTAAAGACCCATATTAGTGTATGTTGTCTGTTGGTTAATGACCCATATTGGTGTATGTTGTCTGTTGGTTAAAGACCCATATTAGTGTATGTTGTCTGTTGGTTAATGACCCATATTGGTCTATGTTGTCTGTTGGTTAAAGACCCATATTAGTGTATGCTGTCTGTTGGTTAAAGACCCACATTGGTTTATTTTGTCTGTTGGTTAAAGTCCCATATTAGTGTATGTTGTCTGTTGGTTAAAGACCCATATTGGTGTATGTTGTCTGTTGGTTAAATACCCATATTAGTGTATGTTGTCTGTTGGTTAAATACCCATATTGGTGTATGTTGTCTGTTGGTTAAAGACCCATATTAGTGTATGTTGTCTGTTGGTTAAAGACCCATATTAGTGTATGTTGTCTGTTGGTTAAAGACCCAAATTGGTGTATGTTGTCTGTTGGTTAAAGACCCATATTAGTGTATGTTGTCTGTTGGTTAATGACCCATATTGGTGTATGTTGTCTGTCGGTTAAAGACCCATATTAGTGTATGTTGTCTGTTGGTTAATGACCCATATTGGTTATGTTGTCTGTTGGTTAAAGACCCATATTAGTGTATGCTGTCTGTTGGTTAAAGACCCATATTAGTTTATTTTGTCTGTTGGTTAAAGTCCCATATTAGTGTATGTTGTCTGTTGGTTAAAGACCCATATTAGTGTATGTTGTCTGTTGGTTAAAGACCCATATTAGTGTATGTTGTCTGTTGGTTAAAGACCCAAATTGGTGTATGTTGTCTGTTGGTTAAAGACCCATATTAGTGTATGTTGTCTGTTTGTTATAGACCCAAATTGGTGTATGTTGTATGTTGGTTAAAGACCCATATTAGTGTATGTTGTCTGTTAGTTAAAGACCCATATTAGTGTATGTTGTCTGTTGGTTAAAGACCCATATTAGTGTATGTTGTCTGTTGGTTAAAGACCCATATTAGTGTATGTTGTCTGTTGGTTAAAGACCCATATTAGTGTATGTTGTCTGTTGGTTAAAGACACAAATTGCTGTATGTTGTCTGTTGGTTAAAGACCCATATTAGTGTATGTTGTCTGTTGGTTAAAGACCCATATTAGTGTATACTTTCTGTTGGTTAAATACCCATATTAGTGTATGTTGTCTGTTGGTTAATGACCCATATTGGTGTATGTTGTATGTTGGTTAAAGACCCATATTAGTGTATGTTGTCTGTTGGTTAAATACCCATATTGGTGTATGTTGTCTGTTGGTTAAAGACACATATTGGTCTATGTTGTCTGTTGGTTAAAGACCCATATTAGTGTATGCTGTCTGTTGGTTAAAGACCCATATTGGTTTATTTTGTCTGTTGGTTAAAGTCCCATATTAGTGTATGTTGTCTGTTGGTTAAAGACCCATATTAGTGTATGTTGTCTGTTGGTTAAAGACCCATATTAGTGTATGTTGTCTGTTGGTTAAAGACCCAAATTGGTGTATGTTGTATGTTGGTTAAAGACCCATATTAGTGTATGTTGTCTGTTAGTTAAATACCCATATTAGTGTATGTTGTCTGTTGGTTAAAGACCCATATTAGTGTATGTTGTCTGTTGGTTAAAGACCCATATTAGTGTATGTTGTCTGTTGGTTAAAGACCCATATTAGTGTATGTTGTCTGTTGGTTAAAGACACAAATTGCTGTATGTTGTCTGTTGGTTAAAGACCCATATTAGTGTATGTTGTCTGTTGGTTAAAGACCCATATTAGTGTATACTTTCTGTTGGTTAAAGACCCATATTAGTGTATGTTGTCTGTTGGTTAATGACCCATATTGGTGTATGTTGTATGTTGGTTAAAGACCCATATTAGTGTATGTTGTCTGTTGGTTAAATACCCATATTGGTGTATGTTGTCTGTTGGTTAAAGATCCATATTAGTGTATGTTGTCTGTTGGTTAAAGACCCATATTAGTGTATGTTGTCTGTTGGTTAAAGACCCAAATTGGTGTATGTTGTCTGTTGGTTAAAGACCCATATTAGTGTATGTTGTCTGTTGGTTAATGACCCATATTGGTGTATGTTGTCTGTTGGTTAAAGACCCATATTAGTGTATGTTGTCTGTTGGTTAATGACCCATATTGGTCTATGTTGTCTGTTGGTTAAAGACCCATATTAGTGTATGCTGTCTGTTGGTTAAAGACCCATATTGGTTTATTTTGTCTGTTGGTTAAAGTCCCATATTAGTGTATGTTGTCTGTTGGTTAAAGACCCATATTGGTGTATGTTGTCTGTTGGTTAAATACCCATATTAGTGTATGTTGTCTGTTGGTTAAAGACCCATATTAGTGTATGTTGTCTGTTGGTTAAAGACCCATATTAGTGTATGTTGTCTGTTGGTTAAAGACCCAAATTGGTGTATGTTGTCTGTTGGTTAAAGACCCATATTAGTGTATGTTGTCTGTTGGTTAATGACCCATATTGGTGTATGTTGTCTGTTGGTTAAAGACCCATATTAGTGTATGTTGTCTGTTGGTTAAAGACACAAATTGGTGTATGTTGTCTGTTGGTTAAAGACCCATATTAGAGTATGTTGTCTGTTGGTTAAAGACCCATATTAGTGTATACTTTCTGTTGGTTAAAGACCCATATTAGTGTATGTTGTCTGTTGGTTAATGACCCATATTGGTGTATGTTGTATGTTGGTTAAAGACCCATATTAGTGTATGTTGTCTGTTGGTTAAATACCCATATTGGTGTATGTTGTCTGTTGGTTAAATACCCATATTAGTGTATGTTGTCTGTTGGTTAAAGACCCATATTAGTGTATGTTGTCTGTTGGTTAAAGACCCAAATTGGTGTATGTTGTCTGTTGGTTAAAGACCCATATTAGTGTATGTTGTCTGTTGGTTAATGACCCATATTGGTGTATGTTGTCTGTTGGTTAAAGACCCATATTAGTGTATGTTGTCTGTTGGTTAATGACCCATATTGGTCTATGTTGTCTGTTGGTTAAAGACCCATATTGGTTTATTTTGTCTGTTGGTTAAAGTCCCATATTAGTGTATGTTGTCTGTTGGTTAAAGACCCATATTGGTGTATGTTGTCTGTTGGTTAAATACCCATATTAGTGTATGTTGTCTGTTGGTTAATGACCCATATTGGTCTATGTTGTCTGTTGGTTAAAGACCCATATTAGTGTATGTTGTCTGTTGGTTAAAGACCCATATTGGTTTATTTTGTCTGTTGGTTAAAGTCCCATATTAGTGTATGTTGTCTGTTGGTTAAAGACCCATATTGGTGTATGTTGTCTGTTGGTTAAAGACCCATATTAGTGTATGTTGTCTGTTTGTTAAAGACCCAAATTGGTGTATGTTGTATGTTGGTTAAAGACCCATATTAGTGTATGTTGTCTGTTAGTTAAAGACCCATATTAGTGTATGTTGTCTGTTGGTTAAAGACCCATATTAGTGTATGTTGTCTGTTGGTTAAAGACCCATATTAGTGTATGTTGTCTGTTGGTTAAAGACCCATATTAGTGTATGTTGTCTGTTGGTTAAAGACACAAATTGCTGTATGTTGTCTGTTGGTTAAAGACCCATATTAGTGTATGTTGTCTGTTGGTTAAAGACCCATATTAGTGTATACTTTCTGTTGGTTAAAGACCCATATTAGTGTATGTTGTCTGTTGGTTAATGACCCATATTGGTGTATGTTGTATGTTGGTTAAAGACCCATATTAGTGTATGTTGTCTGTTGGTTAAATACCCATATTGGTGTATGTTGTCTGTTGGTTAAAGACACATATTGGTCTATGTTGTCTGTTGGTTAAAGACCCATATTAGTGTATGCTGTCTGTTGGTTAAAGACCCATATTGGTTTATTTTGTCTGTTGGTTAAAGTCCCATATTAGTGTATGTTATCTGTTGGTTAAAGACCCATATTACTGTATGTTGTCTGTTGGTTAAAGACCCATATTAGTGTATGTTGTCTGTTGGTTAAAGACACAAATTGGTGTATGTTGTCTGTTGGTTAAAGACCCATATTAGTGTATGTTGTCTGTTGGTTAAAGACCCAAATTGGTGTATGTTGTATGTTGGTTAAAGACCCATATTAGTGTATGTTGTCTGTTAGTTAAATACCCATATTAGTGTATGTTGTCTGTTGGTTAAAGACCCATATTAGTGTATGTTGTCTGTTGGTTAAAGACCCATATTAGTGTATGTTGTCTGTTGGTTAAAGACCCATATTAGTGTATGTTGTCTGTTGGTTAAAGACACAAATTGCTGTATGTTGTCTGTTGGTTAAAGACCCATATTAGTGTATGTTGTCTGTTGGTTAAAGACCCATATTAGTGTATACTTTCTGTTGGTTAAAGACCCATATTAGTGTATGTTGTCTGTTGGTTAATGACCCATATTGGTGTATGTTGTATGTTGGTTAAAGACCCATATTAGTGTATGTTGTCTGTTGGTTAAATACCCATATTGGTGTATGTTGTCTGTTGGTTAAAGACCCATATTAGTGTATGTTGTCTGTTGGTTAAAGACCCATATTAGTGTATGTTGTCTGTTGGTTAAAGACCCAAATTGGTGTATGTTGTCTGTTGGTTAAAGACCCATATTAGTGTATGTTGTCTGTTGGTTAATGACCCATATTGGTGTATGTTGTCTGTTGGTTAAAGACCCATATTAGTGTATGTTGTCTGTTGGTTAATGACCCATATTGGTCTATGTTGTCTGTTGGTTAAAGACCCATATTAGTGTATGCTGTCTGTTGGTTAAAGACCCATATTGGTTTATTTTGTCTGTTGGTTAAAGTCCCATATTAGTGTATGTTGTCTGTTGGTTAAAGACCCATATTGGTGTATGTTGTCTGTTGGTTAAAGACCCATATTAGTGTATGTTGTCTGTTGGTTAAAGACCCATATTAGTGTATGTTGTCTGTTGGTTAAAGACCCATATTAGTGTATGTTGTCTGTTGGTTAAAGACCCAAATTGGTGTATGTTGTCTGTTGGTTAAAGACCCATATTAGTGTATGTTGTCTGTTGGTTAATGACCCATATTGGTGTATGTTGTCTGTTGGTTAAAGACCCATATTAGTGTATGTTGTCTGTTGGTTAAAGACACAAATTGGTGTATGTTGTCTGTTGGTTAAAGACCCATATTAGAGTATGTTGTCTGTTGGTTAAAGACCCATATTAGTGTATACTTTCTGTTGGTTAAAGACCCATATTAGTGTATGTTGTCTGTTGGTTAATGACCCATATTGGTGTATGTTGTATGTTGGTTAAAGACCCATATTAGTGTATGTTGTCTGTTGGTTAAATACCCATATTGGTGTATGTTGTCTGTTGGTTAAAGACCCATATTAGTGTATGTTGTCTGTTGGTTAAAGACACAAATTGCTGTATGTTGTCTGTTGGTTAAAGACCCATATTAGTGTATGTTGTCTGTTGGTTAAAGACCCATATTAGTGTATACTTTCTGTTGGTTAAAGACCCATATTAGTGTATGTTGTCTGTTGGTTAATGACCCATATTGGTGTATGTTGTATGTTGGTTAAAGACCCATATTAGTGTATGTTGTCTGTTGGTTAAATACCCATATTGGTGTATGTTGTCTGTTGGTTAAAGACCCATATTAGTGTATGTTGTCTGTTGGTTAAAGACCCATATTAGTGTATGTTGTCTGTTGGTTAAAGACCCAAATTGGTGTATGTTGTCTGTTGGTTAAAGACCCATATTAGTGTATGTTGTCTGTTGGTTAATGACCCATATTGGTGTATGTTGTCTGTTGGTTAAAGACCCATATTAGTGTATGTTGTCTGTTGGTTAATGACCCATATTGGTCTATGTTGTCTGTTGGTTAAAGACCCATATTAGTGTATGCTGTCTGTTGGTTAAAGACCCATATTGGTTTATTTTGTCTGTTGGTTAAAGTCCCATATTAGTGTATGTTGTCTGTTGGTTAAAGACCCATATTGGTGTATGTTGTCTGTTGGTTAAAGACCCATATTAGTGTATGTTGTCTGTTGGTTAAAGACCCATATTAGTGTATGTTGTCTGTTGGTTAAAGACCCATATTAGTGTATGTTGTCTGTTGGTTAAAGACCCAAATTGGTGTATGTTGTCTGTTGGTTAAAGACCCATATTAGTGTATGTTGTCTGTTGGTTAATGACCCATATTGGTGTATGTTGTCTGTTGGTTAAAGACCCATATTAGTGTATGTTGTCTGTTGGTTAAAGACACAAATTGGTGTATGTTGTCTGTTGGTTAAAGACCCATATTAGAGTATGTTGTCTGTTGGTTAAAGACCCATATTAGTGTATACTTTCTGTTGGTTAAAGACCCATATTAGTGTATGTTGTCTGTTGGTTAATGACCCATATTGGTGTATGTTGTATGTTGGTTAAAGACCCATATTAGTGTATGTTGTCTGTTGGTTAAAGACCCATATTGGTGTATGTTGTCTGTTGGTTAAAGACCCATATTAGTGTATGTTGTCTGTTGGTTAAAGACCCATATTAGTGTATGTTGTCTGTTGGTTAAAGACCCAAATTGGTGTATGTTGTCTGTTGGTTAAAGACCCATATTAGTGTATGTTGTCTGTTGGTTAATGACCCATATTGGTGTATGTTGTCTGTTGGTTAAAGACCCATATTAGTGTATGTTGTCTGTTGGTTAATGACCCATATTGGTCTATGTTGTCTGTTGGTTAAAGACCCATATTGGTTTATTTTGTCTGTTGGTTAAAGTCCCATATTAGTGTATGTTGTCTGTTGGTTAAAGACCCATATTGGTGTATGTTGTCTGTTGGTTAAAGACCCATATTAGTGTATGTTGTCTGTTGGTTAATGACCCATATTGGTCTATGTTGTCTGTTGGTTAAAGACCCATATTAGTGTATGTTGTCTGTTGGTTAAAGACCCAAATTGGTGTATGTTGTCTGTTGGTTAAAGACCCATATTAGTGTATGTTGTCTGTTGGTTAATGACCCATATTGGTGTATGTTGTCTGTTGGTTAAAGACCCATATTAGTGTATGTTGTCTGTTGGTTAAAGACACAAATTGGTGTATGTTGTCTGTTGGTTAAAGACCCATATTAGAGTATGTTGTCTGTTGGTTAAAGACCCATATTAGTGTATACTTTCTGTTGGTTAAAGACCCATATTAGTGTATGTTGTCTGTTGGTTAATGACCCATATTGGTGTATGTTGTATGTTGGTTAAAGACCCATATTAGTGTATGTTGTCTGTTGGTTAAATACCCATATTGGTGTATGTTGTCTGTTGGTTAAAGACCCATATTAGTGTATGTTGTCTGTTGGTTAAAGACCCATATTAGTGTATGTTGTCTGTTGGTTAAAGACCCAAATTGGTGTATGTTGTCTGTTGGTTAAAGACCCATATTAGTGTATGTTGTCTGTTGGTTAATGACCCATATTGGTGTATGTTGTCTGTTGGTTAAAGACCCATATTAGTGTATGTTGTCTGTTGGTTAATGACCCATATTGGTCTATGTTGTCTGTTGGTTAAAGACCCATATTAGTGTATGTTGTCTGTTGGTTAAAGACCCATATTGGTTTATTTTGTCTGTTGGTTAAAGTCCCATATTAGTGTATGTTGTCTGTTGGTTAAAGACCCATATTGGTGTATGTTGTCTGTTGGTTAAAGACCCATATTAGTGTATGTTGTCTGTTGGTTAAAGACCCATATTAGTGTATGTTGTCTGTTGGTTAAAGACCCATATTAGTGTATGTTGTCTGTTGGTTAAAGACCCAAATTGGTGTATGTTGTCTGTTGGTTAAAGACCCATATTAGTGTATGTTGTCTGTTGGTTAAAGACCCAAATTGGTGTATGTTGTATGTTGGTTAAAGACCCATATTAGTGTATGTTGTCTGTTAGTTAAAGACCCATATTAGTGTATGTTGTCTGTTGGTTAAAGACCCATATTAGTGTATGTTGTCTGTTGGTTAAAGACCCATATTAGTGTATGTTGTCTGTTGGTTAAAGACCCATATTAGTGTATACTGTCTGTTGGTTAAAGACCCATATTAGTGTATGTTGTCTGTTGGTTAATGACCCATATTGGTGTATGTTGTATGTTGGTTAAAGACCCATATTCGTGTATGTTGTCTGTTGGTTAATGACCCATATTGGTGTATTTTGTCTGTTGGTTAAATACCCATATTAGTGTATGTTGTCTGTTGGTTAATGACCCATATTGGTGTATGTTGTCTGTTGGTTAAAGACCCATATTAGTGTATGTTGTCTGTTGGTTAAAGACACAAATTGGTGTATGTTGTCTGTTGGTTAAAGACCCATATTAGTGTATGTTGTCTGTTGGTTAAAGACCCATATTAGTGTATACTGTCTGTTGGTTAAAGACCCATATTAGTGTATGTTGTCTGTTGGTTAATGACCCATATTGGTGTATGTTGTATGTTGGTTAAAGACCCATATTAGTGTATGTTGTCTGTTGGTTAAATACCCATATTGGTGTATGTTGTCTGTTGGTTAAAGACCCATATTAGTGTATGTTGTCTGTTGGTTAAAGACCCATATTAGTGTATGTTGTCTGTTGGTTAAAGACCCAAATTGGTGTATGTTGTCTGTTGGTTAAAGACCCATATTAGTGTATGTTGTCTGTTGGTTAATGACCCATATTGGTGTATGTTGTCTGTTGGTTAAAGACCCATATTAGTGTATGTTGTCTGTTGGTTAATGACCCATATTGGTCTATGTTGTCTGTTGGTTAAAGACCCATATTAGTGTATGCTGTCTGTTGGTTAAAGACCCATATTGGTTTATTTTGTCTGTTGGTTAAAGTCCCATATTAGTGTATGTTGTCTGTTGGTTAAAGACCCATATTGGTGTATGTTGTCTGTTGGTTAAATACCCATATTAGTGTATGTTGTCTGTTGGTTAAAGACCCATATTAGTGTATGTTGTCTGTTGGTTAAAGACCCATATTAGTGTATGTTGTCTGTTGGTTAATGTCCCATATTGGTGTATGTTGTCTGTTGGTTAAAGACCCATATTAGTGTATGTTGTCTGTTGGTTAATGACCCATATTGGTGTATGTTGTCTGTTGGTTAAAGACCCATATTAGTGTATGTTGTCTGTTGGTTAAAGACCCATATTAGTGTATGTTGTCTGTTGGTTAAAGACCCATATTAGTGTATGTTGTCTGTGGTTAAAGACCCATATTAGTGTATGTTGTCTGTTGGTTAAAGACCCATGTTAGTGTATGTTGTCTGTTGGTTAATGACCCATATTGGTGTATGTTGTCTGTTGGTTAAAGACCCATATTAGTGTATGTTGTCTGTTGGTTAAATACCCATATTGGTGTATGTTGTCTGTTGGTTAAAGACCCATATTAGTGTATGTTGTCTGTTGGTTAAAGACCCATATTAGTGTATGTTGTCTGTTGGTTAAAGACCCAAATTGGTGTATGTTGTCTGTTGGTTAAAGACCCATATTAGTGTATGTTGTCTGTTGGTTAATGACCCATATTGGTGTATGTTGTCTGTTGGTTAAAGACCCATATTAGTGTATGTTGTCTGTTGGTTAATGACCCATATTGGTCTATGTTGTCTGTTGGTTAAAGACCCATATTAGTGTATGCTGTCTGTTGGTTAAAGACCCATATTGGTTTATTTTGTCTGTTGGTTAAAGTCCCATATTAGTGTATGTTGTCTGTTGGTTAAAGACCCATATTGGTGTATGTTGTCTGTTGGTTAAAGACCCATATTAGTGTATGTTGTCTGTTGGTTAAAGACCCATATTAGTGTATGTTGTCTGTTGGTTAAAGACCCATATTAGTGTATGTTGTCTGTTGGTTAAAGACCCAAATTGGTGTATGTTGTCTGTTGGTTAAAGACCCATATTAGTGTATACTGTCTGTTGGTTAATGACCCATATTGGTGTATGTTGTCTGTTGGTTAAAGACCCATATTAGTGTATGTTGTCTGTTGGTTAAAGACACAAATTGCTGTATGTTGTCTGTTGGTTAAAGACCCATATTAGAGTATGTTGTCTGTTGGTTAAAGACCCATATTAGTGTATGTTGTCTGTTGGTTAATGACCCATATTGGTGTATGTTGTATGTTGGTTAAAGACCCATATTAGTGTATGTTGTCTGTTGGTTAAATACCCATATTGGTGTATGTTGTCTGTTGGTTAAAGACCCATATTAGTGTATGTTGTCTGTTGGTTAAAGACCCATATTAGTGTATGTTGTCTGTTGGTTAAAGACCCAAATTGGTGTATGTTGTCTGTTGGTTAAAGACCCATATTAGTGTATGTTGTCTGTTGGTTAATGACCCATATTGGTGTATGTTGTCTGTTGGTTAAAGACCCATATTAGTGTATGTTGTCTGTTGGTTAATGACCCATATTGGTCTATGTTGTCTGTTGGTTAAAGACCCATATTAGTGTATGTTGTCTGTTGGTTAAAGACCCATATTGGTTTATTTTGTCTGTTGGTTAAAGTCCCATATTAGTGTATGTTGTCTGTTGGTTAATGACCCATATTGGTGTATGTTGTCTGTTGGTTAAATACCCATATTAGTGTATGTTGTCTGTTGGTTAATGACCCATATTGGTGTATGTTGTCTGTTGGTTAATGACCCATATTGGTGTATGTTGTCTGTTGGTTAAATACCCATATTAGTGTATGTTGTCTGTTGGTTAATGACCCATATTGGTGTATGTTGTCTGTTGGTTAAAGACCCATATTAGTGTATGTTGTCTGTTGGTTAAAGACACAAATTGGTGTATGTTGTCTGTTGGTTAAAGACCCATATTAGTGTATGTTGTCTGTTGGTTAAAGACCCATATTAGTGTATACTGTCTGTTGGTTAAAGACCCATATTAGTGTATGTTGTCTGTTGGTTAATGACCCATATTGGTGTATGTTGTATGTTGGTTAAAGACCCATATTAGTGTATGTTGTCTGTTGGTTAAAGACCCAAATTGGTGTATGTTGTCTGTTGGTTAAAGACCCATATTAGTGTATGTTGTCTGTTGGTTAAAGACCCATATTAGTGTATGTTGTCTGTTGGTTAAAGACCCAAATTGGTGTATGTTGTCTGTTGGTTAAAGACCCATATTAGTGTATGTTGTCTGTTGGTTAATGACCCATATTGGTGTATGTTGTCTGTTGGTTAAAGACCCATATTAGTGTATGTTGTCTGTTGGTTAATGACCCATATTGGTCTATGTTGTCTGTTGGTTAAAGACCCATATTAGTGTATGCTGTCTGTTGGTTAAAGACCCATATTGGTTTATTTTGTCTGTTGGTTAAAGTCCCATATTAGTGTATGTTGTCTGTTGGTTAAAGACCCATATTGGTGTATGTTGTCTGTTGGTTAAATAACCATATTAGTGTATGTTGTCTGTTGGTTAAAGACCCATATTAGTGTATGTTGTCTGTTGGTTAAAGACCCATATTAGTGTATGTTGTCTGTTGGTTAATGTCCCATATTGGTGTATGTTGTCTGTTGGTTAAAGACCCATATTAGTGTATGTTGTCTGTTGGTTAATGACCCATATTGGTGTATGTTGTCTGTTGGTTAAAGACCCATATTAGTGTATGTTGTCTGTTGGTTAAAGACCCATATTAGTGTATGTTGTCTGTTGGTTAAAGACCCATATTAGTGTATGTTGTCTGTGGTTAAAGACCCATATTAGTGTATGTTGTCTGTTGGTTAAAGACCCATATTAGTGTATGTTGTCTGTTGGTTAATGACCCATATTGGTGTATGTTGTCTGTTGGTTAAAGACCCATATTAGTGTATGTTGTCTGTTGGTTAATGACCCATATTGGTGTATGTTGTCTGTTGGTTAAATACCCATATTAGTGTATGTTGTCTGTTGGTTAAAGACCCATATTAGTGTATGTTGTCTGTTGGTTAAAGACACAAATTGCTGTATGTTGTCTGTTGGTTAAAGACCCATATTAGAGTATGTTGTCTGTTGGTTAAAGACCCATATTAGTGTATACTTTCTGTTGGTTAAAGACCCATATTAGTGTATGTTGTCTGTTGGTTAATGACCCATATTGGTGTATGTTGTATGTTGGTTAAAGACCCATATTAGTGTATGTTGTCTGTTGGTTAAATACCCATATTGGTGTATGTTGTCTGTTGGTTAAAGACCCATATTAGTGTATGTTGTCTGTTGGTTAAAGACCCATATTAGTGTATGTTGTCTGTTGGTTAAAGACCCAAATTGGTGTATGTTGTCTGTTGGTTAAAGACCCATATTAGTGTATGTTGTCTGTTGGTTAATGACCCATATTGGTGTATGTTGTCTGTTGGTTAAAGACCCATATTAGTGTATGTTGTCTGTTGGTTAATGACCCATATTGGTCTATGTTGTCTGTTGGTTAAAGACCCATATTAGTGTATGTTGTCTGTTGGTTAAAGACCCATATTGGTTTATTTTGTCTGTTGGTTAAAGTCCCATATTAGTGTATGTTGTCTGTTGGTTAAAGACCCATATTGGTGTATGTTGTCTGTTGGTTAAAGACCCATATTAGTGTATGTTGTCTGTTGGTTAAAGACCCATATTAGTGTATGTTGTCTGTTGGTTAAAGACCCATATTAGTGTATGTTGTCTGTTGGTTAAAGACCCAAATTGGTGTATGTTGTCTGTTGGTTAAAGACCCATATTAGTGTATGTTGTCTGTTGGTTAAAGACCCAAATTGGTGTATGTTGTATGTTGGTTAAAGACCCATATTAGTGTATGTTGTCTGTTAGTTAAAGACCCATATTAGTGTATGTTGTCTGTTGGTTAAAGACCCATATTAGTGTATGTTGTCTGTTGGTTAAAGACCCATATTAGTGTATGTTGTCTGTTGGTTAAAGACCCATATTAGTGTATACTGTCTGTTGGTTAAAGACCCATATTAGTGTATGTTGTCTGTTGGTTAATGACCCATATTGGTGTATGTTGTATGTTGGTTAAAGACCCATATTAGTGTATGTTGTCTGTTGGTTAATGACCCATATTGGTGTATGTTGTCTGTTGGTTAAATACCCATATTAGTGTATGTTGTCTGTTGGTTAATGACCCATATTGGTGTATGTTGTCTGTTGGTTAAAGACCCATATTAGTGTATGTTGTCTGTTGGTTAAAGACACAAATTGGTGTATGTTGTCTGTTGGTTAAAGACCCATATTAGTGTATGTTGTCTGTTGGTTAAAGACCCATATTAGTGTATACTGTCTGTTGGTTAAAGACCCATATTAGTGTATGTTGTCTGTTGGTTAATGACCCATATTGGTGTATGTTGTATGTTGGTTAAAGACCCATATTAGTGTATGTTGTCTGTTGGTTAAATACCCATATTGGTGTATGTTGTCTGTTGGTTAAAGACCCATATTAGTGTATGTTGTCTGTTGGTTAAAGACCCATATTAGTGTATGTTGTCTGTTGGTTAAAGACCCAAATTGGTGTATGTTGTCTGTTGGTTAAAGACCCATATTAGTGTATGTTGTCTGTTGGTTAATGACCCATATTGGTGTATGTTGTCTGTTGGTTAAAGACCCATATTAGTGTATGTTGTCTGTTGGTTAATGACCCATATTGGTCTATGTTGTCTGTTGGTTAAAGACCCATATTAGTGTATGCTGTCTGTTGGTTAAAGACCCATATTGGTTTATTTTGTCTGTTGGTTAAAGTCCCATATTAGTGTATGTTGTCTGTTGGTTAAAGACCCATATTGGTGTATGTTGTCTGTTGGTTAAATAACCATATTAGTGTATGTTGTCTGTTGGTTAATGACCCATATTGGTGTATGTTGTCTGTTGGTTAAAGACCCATATTAGTGTATGTTGTCTGTTGGTTAAAGACACAAATTGGTGTATGTTGTCTGTTGGTTAAAGACCCATATTAGTGTATGTTGTCTGTTGGTTAAAGACCCATATTAGTGTATACTGTCTGTTGGTTAAAGACCCATATTAGTGTATGTTGTCTGTTGGTTAATGACCCATATTGGTGTATGTTGTATGTTGGTTAAAGACCCATATTAGTGTATGTTGTCTGTTGGTTAAAGACCCAAATTGGTGTATGTTGTCTGTTGGTTAAAGACCCATATTAGTGTATGTTGTCTGTTGGTTAAAGACCCATATTAGTGTATGTTGTCTGTTGGTTAAAGACCCAAATTGGTGTATGTTGTCTGTTGGTTAAAGACCCATATTAGTGTATGTTGTCTGTTGGTTAATGACCCATATTGGTGTATGTTGTCTGTTGGTTAAAGACCCATATTAGTGTATGTTGTCTGTTGGTTAATGACCCATATTGGTCTATGTTGTCTGTTGGTTAAAGACCCATATTAGTGTATGCTGTCTGTTGGTTAAAGACCCATATTGGTTTATTTTGTCTGTTGGTTAAAGTCCCATATTAGTGTATGTTGTCTGTTGGTTAAAGACCCATATTGGTGTATGTTGTCTGTTGGTTAAATAACCATATTAGTGTATGTTGTCTGTTGGTTAAAGACCCATATTAGTGTATGTTGTCTGTTGGTTAAAGACCCATATTAGTGTATGTTGTCTGTTGGTTAATGTCCCATATTGGTGTATGTTGTCTGTTGGTTAAAGACCCATATTAGTGTATGTTGTCTGTTGGTTAATGACCCATATTGGTGTATGTTGTCTGTTGGTTAAAGACCCATATTAGTGTATGTTGTCTGTTGGTTAAAGACCCATATTAGTGTATGTTGTCTGTTGGTTAAAGACCCATATTAGTGTATGTTGTCTGTGGTTAAAGACCCATATTAGTGTATGTTGTCTGTTGGTTAAAGACCCATATTAGTGTATGTTGTCTGTTGGTTAATGACCCATATTGGTGTATGTTGTCTGTTGGTTAAAGACCCATATTAGTGTATGTTGTCTGTTGGTTAATGACCCATATTGGTGTATGTTGTCTGTTGGTTAAATACCCATATTAGTGTATGTTGTCTGTTGGTTAAAGACCCATATTAGTGTATGTTGTCTGTTGGTTAAAGACACAAATTGCTGTATGTTGTCTGTTGGTTAAAGACCCATATTAGAGTATGTTGTCTGTTGGTTAAAGACCCATATTAGTGTATACTTTCTGTTGGTTAAAGACCCATATTAGTGTATGTTGTCTGTTGGTTAATGACCCATATTGGTGTATGTTGTATGTTGGTTAAAGACCCATATTAGTGTATGTTGTCTGTTGGTTAAATACCCATATTGGTGTATGTTGTCTGTTGGTTAAAGACCCATATTAGTGTATGTTGTCTGTTGGTTAAAGACCCATATTAGTGTATGTTGTCTGTTGGTTAAAGACCCAAATTGGTGTATGTTGTCTGTTGGTTAAAGACCCATATTAGTGTATGTTGTCTGTTGGTTAATGACCCATATTGGTGTATGTTGTCTGTTGGTTAAAGACCCATATTAGTGTATGTTGTCTGTTGGTTAATGACCCATATTGGTCTATGTTGTCTGTTGGTTAAAGACCCATATTAGTGTATGTTGTCTGTTGGTTAAAGACCCATATTGGTTTATTTTGTCTGTTGGTTAAAGTCCCATATTAGTGTATGTTGTCTGTTGGTTAAAGACCCATATTGGTGTATGTTGTCTGTTGGTTAAAGACCCATATTAGTGTATGTTGTCTGTTGGTTAAAGACCCATATTAGTGTATGTTGTCTGTTGGTTAAAGACCCATATTAGTGTATGTTGTCTGTTGGTTAAAGACCCAAATTGGTGTATGTTGTCTGTTGGTTAAAGACCCATATTAGTGTATGTTGTCTGTTGGTTAAAGACCCAAATTGGTGTATGTTGTATGTTGGTTAAAGACCCATATTAGTGTATGTTGTCTGTTAGTTAAAGACCCATATTAGTGTATGTTGTCTGTTGGTTAAAGACCCATATTAGTGTATGTTGTCTGTTGGTTAAAGACCCATATTAGTGTATGTTGTCTGTTGGTTAAAGACCCATATTAGTGTATACTGTCTGTTGGTTAAAGACCCATATTAGTGTATGTTGTCTGTTGGTTAATGACCCATATTGGTGTATGTTGTATGTTGGTTAAAGACCCATATTAGTGTATGTTGTCTGTTGGTTAATGACCCATATTGGTGTATGTTGTCTGTTGGTTAAATACCCATATTAGTGTATGTTGTCTGTTGGTTAATGACCCATATTGGTGTATGTTGTCTGTTGGTTAAAGACCCATATTAGTGTATGTTGTCTGTTGGTTAAAGACACAAATTGGTGTATGTTGTCTGTTGGTTAAAGACCCATATTAGTGTATGTTGTCTGTTGGTTAAAGACCCATATTAGTGTATACTGTCTGTTGGTTAAAGACCCATATTAGTGTATGTTGTCTGTTGGTTAATGACCCATATTGGTGTATGTTGTATGTTGGTTAAAGACCCATATTAGTGTATGTTGTCTGTTGGTTAAATACCCATATTGGTGTATGTTGTCTGTTGGTTAAAGACCCATATTAGTGTATGTTGTCTGTTGGTTAAAGACCCATATTAGTGTATGTTGTCTGTTGGTTAAAGACCCAAATTGGTGTATGTTGTCTGTTGGTTAAAGACCCATATTAGTGTATGTTGTCTGTTGGTTAATGACCCATATTGGTGTATGTTGTCTGTTGGTTAAAGACCCATATTAGTGTATGTTGTCTGTTGGTTAATGACCCATATTGGTCTATGTTGTCTGTTGGTTAAAGACCCATATTAGTGTATGCTGTCTGTTGGTTAAAGA